>NC_142951.1:15218985-15348985 GCF_046866305.1 Octopus bimaculoides | reverse complement strand
CCTAAAAGGATACCACAAGAGAAGTGAAGATAAATATATGGATTAAATTAATGCATAATAAAAGGTAATGACCTTTTCTTCAGGAGAAAATTCTCACATTTTTGGCTGTCAAAACCAATATATATATATATATATATATATATATATATATATATATGACAGGATTCTTACCACACAGCCTTGCCTGCAAGGTTTGTATTCTAAGATACAAGGCTAGGAATCTTGGGAGAAGTGCGGAGTTGATCTGGTGGAATTTGAAGCCAGAGCATAAAGAGCTGGATGGAAAATGGCAATGCATATATTCCAATGCTCTAACGATTCTACCAGCTTTGCACCTTAGAAACGGCTTTCATTTACATTTTACTTGTTTCAGTCATTAGACTGTGGCTATGCATGGAGGCACATTGCTTAGTGGTTAAGGTGTTGGACTGGGCAATCTGTTGTGTTCTTGAGCAAAACACTTCTTGTAGCTCCAGTCCTCTCAGCTGTAGGAATGAGTTTATCTTGGAGACAGATGGGCTTCACCAGGCTTTCTCACCCTAGATACACTGCATGGCTGCAGCCCCCCAGCCCCCAAGGGGTTAAGGGACTTGTCAATCGCCAATGCTGGGGCATCGCCTTGATGAATTTTTAGTTGAATTAATTGATGCCAATATGTATTTTCATTTTTTAGGCCTCATACTTATTCTATCAGTTCTTTTGCTGAACTACTAAGTTATAGGGACATAAACACACCAACACTGGCTGTCAAGTGGTGGAAGGTGGACAGACACAAAGACACACACACACACACACATATATCGTCGTCATCATTTAACATCTGTTTTCCATGCTGGCATGGGTTGGATGATTTGACTGGAACTGGTAAGCCAGAGAGCTTGGAGCCAGGGTCTAGTCTGTTTTGGCATGATTTCTATGGCCGGATGCCCTTCCTAATGCCAACTACTCCAAGAGTGTAATGGGTGTCTTTTACATGTCATCAGCAAAGGTGCCTTTTATGTGTCACAGCCCTGCTCGCGTATCGCTGCTACTCCCACCACCCACACCCTATTTTTCTACCCAGGTTCTATACTCAGATCCTTGTTACTTGTGAGTATCCCCTAACCCTAACCATCTCTCTTCTGCTCTCTCTCTCTCTCTTCCACTTTTGCTGTTTCCTACTCTCTCTTTCCTTCTCTTGTTTTTCCTCTAACTTGGTAACCAAGTATCTCCTTTACATAAGCACACTTGTTTCTAGCCTCTTTCTTATACCTCTCTCTCCCTCTCTCTCACGGGGTAAACATGTACTTCCTCTATAACAAGACACCTATTTCTGCCTCTCTCTTTCTCTGTTACACTCTAACCTTTCATCATCTGATACTGGATCACCTCCTCTAATGCCCCTTCTGTTATAGCAAGACACCTATTTCTGTCTCTCTCTCCCTCCAGCTGTAAAAATCATGCCAAAATTAACCTTGCTTCTGCTGGTGCCATGTAAAAAGCACTGAGTCCACTCTGCTGAGTGGTTGGTATTAGGAAGGGCATCCAGCCGTAAAATCCCTGTCAACTGTCCTACGCAAGCATGCATGGAAGATGATGATACACACACACAGACATAATGAGTTTCTTTCAGTTTCTGTTTACCAAATCCACTCACAAAGCTTTGGTTGGCCTAAGGCTATAGTAGAAGACACTTGCCTAAGACTGAACCCAGAAATATGTGGTTGGGAAGCAAACTTTTTACCACACAGCCACACTATTTAAGATTTGAGGTTCATTTCTTTTCATTTGTGTATCACAAATTAAAATTTAGTCTCACAAAACTTGCCTCAAAAACTACAATCCTAAGGCAAAATATAAAAACTTTCTTGCCTTTTCAAATAGTTTTATACTGAAATGAGAAATGGATATTATTAGTGATACATCATAAAGACATTCCTTTGGGCTGACAAAAAGTGTCTGAAATGTCCTACAGTGGGCTTAGCCTAGAAAAGAATTCTGGGAATGGTGGGAAGTTGACTTAATAAGTCTAATGATCTCAGAGGTTAAAGTGATGCTAATTTCTTGGGAAAAATAACCCACAACACACTTGTTTGAGCTTGGGAAATTGTACAAATGTCACAACTCGTATTTTCTTCTATAACATTTCAAGTTTCAGCAGAATTCTGGTCTAAGCCTAACCCTTTATAACTTTTTTATTGTGGGAGATTTTCAGAAAATTTTTGCAAATTTCTGTTCTCTACATGGGAATTCATACAATTATATAAAAAAAAATTTTTTCAACCTTTAAAACCCCTCCTCCCCCCTTAGAAATCCTAAAAGTTCCACTCTTTTTCGACTTTTTTTTTTATACAGTCTGAATTTTTTTGCTTAAATCCCAGCAATGAAGCACTTTTGGGTATATCATCAATCCATTAAATGTGTTTATGGGGAGAAAAATATTGAAAAAGATCAATTCATGTCAGAGTAACAGCGAAATGAGATAAGTATCAGGTGTCATGAGATGTGCTAAAAACAACAGATTTTTTTTTCCATAATTGTATGAATTCCTGTGTTTAGGACAGAAATTCACAAAATTTTCCTGAAAATTTCAAAAAATGAAAAAGTTGTGAGGGGTTATATGGGATGCTTAAACCAGAATTCTGACTAAGTTTCACTCCTGTTAGAGGAAGACATTTACAAAATCATTCCAATTTACGAGGGGATGCTGAAAAGTTCCTGGTTTTAAGGGTATCATATGAGGCCTGGTTGGATGCCCAAACTTTCAAGTTTACAGGGCTTAGAAAAACTGAAGGACCACTGCAATAAGTGTGTGAATCTGAGAGGGGAATATGTTCAATAAAATCATAATTAAACTGATCCTCCTGTATTTTCTTTTACCCAAAGCCAGGAACTTTTCAGCATCGTCTCGTAGAATTTTAAAAACATTTGTCAATGTCATAGCACAGTCACTTTAGAACTTTCTGACATTGTCATAACATAGCTTCCCTATAACATTGACTATTTTAATACAACTTCCTTAGGACAATGTCTTGGTATGTCCTCCCTGGTACGCTGACAATGTCATGTGAAAACACATATCTGTGCATGAACTCTTGTTTTGAATAGATGTGATTACTGTAGCCTGGTTCATTGACTTTAATATTATCAGATATACATCTGGAGAAAGAAAGCCATGTATCTCCACTCTTATCTAGAGAATAAGGTTACAAAACTATAAATTATATCCTGGGTATATTATATTCTATTTTTAACACAACACAACACCCAGAAAATTTAAAATTCTTTTTTCTTTTTCTTTTCTAGACTTTGAGACTTTAGGCAAAGAAGATGATGACTTGCCATGCCAAGACAGGTTGCTGGTAGTTCCACAGAGAATAGACCAAACTGCAGATTCTCATGTAATTGGTACACAACAAGGAGTGACTGTTACAAATAGCAGTGTTCCATGCAGTGCCCCAGCTGTGAGAACTGAAACATTGAACTTGATAGGAAAGACTGCTTCAGTTGAAGACACTACTTACAATTCAGCCACCTCCTCAACTCCATCTGTCTCTGTAGCCCATTTGCAGTCCCTTTCTGGCAATAAAACTAAAGTGGAATCAGAGGAAGGCAAATCACCTTTATCTAAGCAGCATAAAGTATCTCCAAAAATTCTGATAAACAGAGAATCGCAAGAACTTCCAAAGAAACCGCAAACAAATGCCGAAAGTGTCGATACAGCATTACCTCATTCAACAAAAACCTCTTCACTTTTCACTGAATCCTTATCTAAATTTAGCAAAGAAACTGAGAAACAAACTGAGGAGCTTCAGCCCAAACACTCTGAAAATGATGCCTCTACTATTACAAGACAAGCTAGTTTTCCGTCCAGCAATTTGGATACCACACCTCTTCCCCAAACTTCGTCTGTAAAAACGCTAGCGACCGAACAACAGCAAATAAGTAGCAATGTTGCAGTATTTGCAAGAGAAGCTCAGCTGTCTGAAAACATCTGTACTTCAACATTAGATATTAATTTAACCATTCCGGAACGAACTGCTGAACTTGAAAAAAACCAGTTTTTAAAAACTAAAAGTTTAGACGAATCAACTTTATCCGATGTTACAGCAGACGGCTCAGGTAAAGGGAACAAGATCGTTCGTGATCTGATTGGGAAGTTTGATTCCAACTTAACCAGTGAACCTGCTGGTAGCACTGCTATACAGCATAAATCAGAAACAGATAAGGCTGCAGTGGAGCCTTTTGAGCCAGTAACAACAGCAATGAGTTCACATTGTACAGCTGGCAGAGGAAGTCAGTTCCAATCATCTCAAAGTGAAAGTGAATCCACTGTTAAATGTAACTCTTCAACACAGCCTGTAGGTCTTCCGTTGCCTCATAGTGCTACCGTTAGCACAAGGAACCAATTGCTTTCTTCTTCATCTTCTTCTGCTGCACCAACTGCCATTTCAGATTTATCTGCAGCTTCTGAGAAAAACTTGCCAATTGCCAATGTGCTAAGTGGTGCTAAGCCTGTTGATGCCAGCAGCTGTGGCAGTCAACCAAATCTGGGGGATCCTTCATCTTCATTAACACACATCGCTCCCTCTACATCACCATTGCAAACAACCATCACCACCACCACCACCACCACCACCACCACAGCAGCAGCAGCAGCGGCGGCAGCAACAATAACAACAACAACAGCAATATCATCACCTACATCCACTGTAACTTCCACTTCCTCCGTCTCTTGTGCATTTCCTTTGTCCTCCTCCTCCTCCTCTTCTTCCACTTCTGCTGGATGGAGAATTCCCACGTTGAGTCCGAGTGCCTTACAGGAAAGTCGTAAAGTCCGTAAGCTGCAAGGCAAGACACATCCATTATCTAAACTTGAAAGTCGTCAATATTCCCAAAATCCATCATTTTACAGCACCATGTAAAATGTGTCTGATGTAAAAGAGTTTTTGTATGAGGCTTTTGTCAATAAATAAATGTTGCTGTACATTATTGTCAGGGATGTCAGGCAGTTTTTAAAAGAATTTTTTAGTTTTTTTTTTAATCCATATATGTACATATTCACACACACACACACACACTCAGAGTACCATCATCATTATCAATTTTCGTCCTCTTTTCATTGCTGGTGTGGGCTGAATGAATAAAAACTGACCTGGGTCACAGTGACTCAAAGTTACTCCTTTCCTAGTCAGGTTGGCCATATCTCATTTATACATTCTATTTTTGCTGTGGTTTCTACAGCTTGATGCTCTTTTTAGCACCATCTGCTTTGCAGAATGTACTGGGTATGGAATGTACTAGAGGGGTTGTCTTCTACTGGGAAAGACTAGAAGCATGTGGTGAGGGTATTGGGCTTATGGTCATGAATTTGAATCCTGATGATGCATTGTTGTTCTTGATCAAGACACTTTATTTCATGTTGCTCCAGCTGGCAAACAATGAGTTGTACCTGTAATTCAAAGAGCCAGCCTTGTCACATTCAGTGTCACACTGAATCTGCCTGAGAACTACGTTAAGAGTATGTGTGTCTGTGGAGTGCTCAGCCACTTACATGTTAATTTCGCACGCAGGCTGTTTTATTGATCAGATCAACTGGAACTGTTGCTGTCATAGCTGATGGAGTTCCAGTTACGGCTAGAAAGTCCTCTCAATCTTATGATATTCCCATGCATTCATTCACTGCAATACAACTCAGGGTGAATGGAATGATAGAAGGAAGAGGGTGAGACAGTAGTATATAATGAGAGAAGTGGTGGTGGCAGCAGTAGTCATGGTGGATATAAAGCTACACGCCTGTTGTTGATGAGACTGAATTGAAGAGAAGATTAGCAGAGTGATGGAAGGAAAATGATGATAAACGAGTGATAAAAGAGGAAGTTGTGGTGAGAGAGAAGGAATGAGAATGTGATAGATAGCAATAACGAGAGAAAAGGATGGATGTTAATCACAATGTCTAATATGATTTTTGTCCTTGGGTAGCAACTGTTATTTCCTATTTGCTTAGCCCTAAGACAGTATGAAAAATGGCTAATATTTCCTTCAAACTTTGCATTTCTTACATTTATTCAAACCCCAAACAATTCCTCTTAACATATGGTTATGAAGCCGCCCCCCCCCCGATTAGTCCTGCTCATCATCAGAGATGCACATATTGTCAGCCACTAAGGGACATGCTCAAGTGGTTAAGATCCAACAACTGACAGGCAGATCTGTGGTATTGAGCAGAATATTTGTTATAATGATATTTCTGCTTCAGCAACTCAATGCTGAATCTGTCTGAAATGTAATGGAAAATTGGTCAGCTTCAAAACATTGATGTCCAGGACACAAAAGCAGAGTTTGAAGGGAATAGTAGTGATTTCCTTTCATTTCTAGACGGAAGCAAATAGGAAATAACACTTACTGAACAAAGATTTAAAAGATTTTTAATTTTGTTACACAGTGTAATGAGTGGCAGCAGTGGGGACAGAATGAGATGGATGGGTATGGCTGACTGGATAACTGTGTCCAATTGTTTTGTTGATGGTACTTTTTGGTGTTCGAGGCAATTGCACATACACAAACATGCACATACATACAGAAATAAACACATACAGATAGGAAGAGTGGGGGAGAGAGAAATTGCAATTTATTAACTGAACACAATTGACGTAAATGCTTTCTCCTGTCCTCATATACTTTGACAGAAATATGCTCACACACATAAAAAGAGAGGAAGGAGAAAGACCTAGAGAAACAAGAACATCTGACAGCTGAGCTGTTATAGTCCCCTAGACAAATCATTACTCTAGGTTCTATTGTATTTACTGACAGCAAACCACAAGATCCACAGATTGGGCAACTGCCCAGTGAGCCTGTGCCTTAAGATGGCACTGGTCAGCAGTATCAAAATGTCTCCTGCCCAGTGTTGATGGTGGGGTAATGGCAGAGAGAAAGACAGAGTAACTAGCAATAAAGAAGGGTGATGGCAGGGAGAATGTGAATACAGACAAATCTAATGCCATCCTCCCATCATTATAAAGGAGTTGTGATGGGAAAGAGACAAAACAATAATAACAGGAGAGAGGCTTATCACCTGCTGAGACACATCTGCGACTGTCAAATGCTCCTGAACCAGTTGTTAAGTGTCCCACCCATGAGGGATCAATGCTAGATGGATGTATCGAAACAGTTATTGTGATTAATAATAAATTCTTATATGCCATCTTTCATTTATCATATACATAACAAACACCATGAAAGTGACCGTGCTTTACCCGTAAGCTACCAAATGTAAACCATTCATTTTATTACATTTATATATGTACACACACACACACACACACACACACACACACACACACACAATAGACTTCCACACAGTTTCTGTCAACCAAATTCACTCACAAGACATTTGTTGGTCCACAGCTATAGTAGAAGGTACCATGCAGTGGGACTGAACTTGACACCACATGGTTGCAAAGTGAGCTTCTTAACCACACAGCCCATACCTGCTCCTATACTATTCATGCAATACTCACATAAGTGCATGTGGATGTACTTATGAACTTTTAGCTCGTTAGAGTGGTTAAGAGAGGTTGGTTCTGTTTGTAACAGAAAGAGCATCCAGCTTTCAGGTCCAAAAGCTTATTTTGTTTATTTCTATTTTTATATCCTTATTTGCTCATCGGTTTTGAATGCGCCAATCACCAATCCACTTAATGGGGATCAGTCCAACCAAGAGAGTGGCTAATCTGATATGCAGAACTAATATTACAAAGGCACTACATTTGTAAAGCACTGGTTTTCATGGTGATGTACATTATTTACATGTATATAGACATGCACATACACACAGTTCTGGAAGTTGATGCATATTTATACTTACACACACACACACACACATTCCATTCACCCCCTCAACACATGCATTGACATACATTTAGCGAATTACCCATATTTGGAAGTTGTATGTTAATTTCATCTTTCAATACCTCCTAGAATCTTGATGAATTCTTAAAAGATTTTATTTCTAAACAATAATTTCAAAAAGAAAAAAATATTTCCAACTGCAAAATTTTAAATAAAATGTAAATCAACCTCTAAAGAATGTAATTAACTATAGTTAATAATCAATTAATTAATTACATACAAAATAGTCATCTATGTATCATTGTATTGTATTGGACTGTCTTGGTTTGACAAATGAGTGTTTCACAGGACACAGCTGCTCAGTGTTCTTGGTTCAGTGTTTTGCCATGTTATATAATATAGGAATTCAGAATGATCTGTGGTTGCAGATATTGCAATGGTGGTCTCCATCATTCAGGGTTAGATTAGACCCTGCTCTATACTATGATGGACCAATTACTACAGTATTCATCCTAAGATAACACCCTTTAAGAATGTATCACATCCACAATGGATATTATCTCAGGACAAACACCGCAGTAACTGGCTTATCATTGGTGTATGTGCATTGAGTATGATACATAGATGGTTATTTTAATTTAATACTGCTTCTGGTGTCTATTGGATAATTAAATTATATTGTTTACATCAGTGAACACCAACTGGGGTTCATGTGGCTCATATAAGATTTTTGTGTTAAAATTGCTTATTCTACAATACACAAAATATGAAATTTTTTTTTATATATATAATTCCTAATAATAGCTACTTATAAAAATATAAAAGAATTTTGGGGATTTTTTAATCGTTCAATGGCTATGGGGGTTTGCCCAAGTGAAACAAATCAAAGGGGTTCTGTAGGCAAAAAAAAAGGTTGGGAATCACTGGTTTACATCAATCTGGTAATGAATTCAAAGAAATGACAAAAAAAAAAAAAGCAATTTCATAACCTTCCTTAACCCTTTAGCTCCTAGATTACTCTATCAAATGTAATGCTTATATATTTACATTATTTTGAATTAATCTTTTTGAATTAATCTCATAGCTTTCAGATTTCGTTGATGTGGTTGATTATTTTTAGAATGACATTGTAGAGTAGGTGTGAGAAGCCAGATCTGGCCACTATGCATTATCTCGTAGATTTGAAATGTCAATCATGTGATTGATTATTCTGAGAATGACATTGTAGGGTATGTGTGAGAAGCTGAATCTGGCCAGTTTAAATGCTAAAGGGTTAAAGACTCTCTAACTTATTTAACTTTTTTCCCCTAATTATATCTACAAGGATGGCAAAGGTGATACATGAAAATGTTTATATCTTTTCATATATGTTTTTAGGGAAGGTTAACGTGGGAAGGATCCTTCGGTTGAAGTTTCCCTTAATTATGCATTGTTACTTAACTATTTGTAGTTCTTTTCTGTTGAAGTTAGCATTGTATGAAAATGTTTTATTTTTTTAGCTGCTAAATCATTTTATTCCAGTTAAACCGGCTCTGAAGATACAACCATTACACTTCTCCACTATTACCACCATCTCCATTAAACTGACTTGAAAACAGTTCTAGATGACCAATTCAATTTTACTTTAATTTCACTAACACTAACTGATATGGTGACTATAAAATTATAAAAGAAGGTCTGATCTTATATTATAAAACGCAAGTTGATTTCCATCTGTCTGTCTTTCACAAGATATACATGAAGAAGAGGAGAAAAAGTTATTGTTGAGAGAGAAATACAGTGAGATAGTGTATGTGAAAGATAGATAAGTAGTGTTGTCACCCTAGTAACTAACAAATTTTGATTTAAAATGCAGGGATTTTTAAGTGCAAGTCTCTCAGCACAACACAACACACACTTCAAAACAACTTTTGCTATATAACAATATAGATATTCTTTTGGTTGCATGTGTGCATTTCTGTATGTCTTTCAACATAGAGACAATGCAACATTCTCTGTAATGACAGGTTGTTGTTGTTTAGAGAAACTCAGTGAGAGAGTGTGAAATATAAACTTAAAGTTTGTTTTAAAAAAAATAGGTTGCTGTTGTTGAGAAATGCAGTAAGAAAGAGAGAGAGAGAATGTGTGTGAAAGATAGGTAGAGTATTTACATTATTTACAATGGGTGGATAGGAGATTTCACCTTGTTTGTTGTTACCACGTTTCAGCTGATGTATTCTCCAGCCTTCATCAGGTGTTCTGGTAGAATTTCAAACCCACCCCATTATTTGACTAATAGGGTACTCTGTTCTCATTCCTAAGGTATTTTTTTCACTGATGTTATTTTTTGTTGATATTATTTCCCAAGTCCCTGCCTTGGATTGAACTCAGAATCCAAGGGTTAGTAGCCTATGCTCTTATCCACTATGCTATATGCCTGTAGACAATTATAGTGACTTTTTGGGCTTATAAACCTAATATTTTATCTTGTCTTAATAACAATTCCCCTATTACATTTGTATCTGCACTAAATCTGCTTAGGAGGTTGTGTCCTAGTATATGTGCTGCCTCTTAATTGTCATATTTTCCAGTGGTGTTCTGTCTATTTTAACTTCATCCCACAGGGGGAGCTGGTCTCCGTTTTTCCATACATGATCGGCTATACCCAATTTTTCAATATCCCCTCATGTCACAGCTTTACTGTGTTCCTCTACCCTTATTTTAAGGGGGCAGCATGTTTCGCCTTTGTATAACCTACCACAACTGCATGGGATGGAGTACATGCAGCTTTTGGTCATGTTCTCTTCTGTGGGTGGTTTTACTTGCGAAGTGTTGTATTACTTCTGAATACTGTCCTGATGTCATATGGACTGCATGTCTTTTCTATCTTTTTCAAAAGGCCTTTGACAAAGGGGAGACAGACTGCAGTCCGTTTATAAGTTTCATCCGCTCTCCTCTTCCGAATTGGAGTGAATAGTATGTTTTCTGGGTAGTTGTTGCATAGTAGATTGTTTCTTAGTCTGGTCATTTCTTTGTGATGTGTATCAGGATCGCTACTCATAGCCTTTGCTTGATGTTTTAGGCATGTTGGTGAGTGACTTGATGGCAGGGGAGTTGAAACATGTTGGTGAGTGACTTCATGCCATTAGTTAGGTGGCATTTCGGGGATTATGGTTCAAGGTGCCTTTACGTGTGACAAGCGTAATGTCCCAAACATAGGAGCAGTACTCCAAAGTGGATCTTACCTAGAGGCTTTCTAGAGGAATAGAAATTGTTGGGGTAGGCTAAAGTGCTTTCAGGCCCTCAAGATGTGCATATTTGATGACAGAGGACTGAGATATCTGGCATCTTGCTGTGCTCAAGAAGACCTGTCCTTCTTCACAGCAGAAGTGTTAACACTTTTCCCACTGCTGGAAAGGATCAGCTTGCAAGAGTCCTGTGCTAGTGCCACATAAACCCACTCATGCTGGCACTATGTAAAAAAAATACCCAGCACATTCTAAAGTGGCTGGTGTCAAGAAGGGCATCCAACAGTAGAAACCAAGCCAAATCAGACTGGAACCTGATGCAGCTCCCCTACTTGCTAGTTCCGGTCAAACCGTCCAACCCATACCAGCATGGAAAACAGACATTAAGCAATGATGATGAGAAGGAGAATATATGTGTGCATGTGAAATATAAACTTATATAATCATTTTCATATCTATTTTTCTATGCAAGGATCAAACAAGTCATCTCTAATACAACATTCCATTATTTCTTTGCCATCTTTCTTGTGAGGCTCAGCTTCCTGATATCGGCTTTCACCACTTCAGCTCTTCTCTCTTTCATTGGATCCTCATTCATAAATCTCCTGACATTTCTTAGTCTGTTGCCCTTCCATATGTTTTACATGTCCACACCAGCCATTGCTCTTCTTGCACATTACAAGTGATTCCTCTTTATCCAGTTTTTCTCTCACCTGAAGAACAGAACATCAACAATATTGCAATATCTTTGTTCTTATGTTCCTTTCAACACTGAATGTACTAATGTTTTTTTTTTAATGCAGTGTATATATGCATCATTTCATCAGGGAATGAGGTTTGTACAGAAATATGATGAATATATTAGTATCATCCCTATAAAGGAAAAAAAAAAGTGATGCAAGAAAAAAAAAAAAAAAACTGAGCCAAACAGCAGATGTTACATGAAGTTCTCATACTTTGTATATATATATATCAGGTTTCAGGGTTTTTTAACAGATTTTTAGAACATGTCAACCATATAGAAGAAAGCAGAAAAATAATAAAAAAAAAGGAAGATAAGACAGATGAAAGGTGAGATGATGATACTGGTAGGCTGTCACCCAATTGAAAGAAATAAGGAGATTATATATATATGTATGTATGTATATATACACACTTGTATACAAGTACAATAAAATATCAGATAAACAAATAGATGCACAGAGAAAAAGAATTTCATCATGCCTAAAAATGTACAGGGTGTGATGGGTAAATTGTTGCCATTTTATGTTTTTAATTTTGCTCATGCGCATTGTTTTTGTTGACTACACAGTATAGTAGGGTCAGTTGGGCACCGTCTGTTAGAAAAATCACACCATGATGCAATTCACTCTGCCAGAAATTTGGAAAAGACATGCTGTACTGCTTGGCATTCATACTGGATGTTCCAATATGAACATTTCAGAGTGTTTGGGAGTCAATCTGAGGACATGTAATGAGAGTGATAAAAATCAAACATCCAACCAACATCATGGTGTTTAGAGTGATCACTAGTGATGGCGACATGCCTCCATCTTTCCTCAGACTTAACATGAAGGCCTACATCAAGGAGGAGGTAATGCTGCCCTGGGTCAAGAGGGTGGCTGCTGGAAGACCCTATGTCTGTCTGGCAACAGGACTCTTCACCATGCCACACAAGCGGGAGAACCCAGTCATGACTGTCAGACAATTTCTGCAACCACATCACCCCTAACATCTGGCCACCTAACTCCCCAGATTATTATGTATGGGGTGCAGTTGAGCGAGACCAACAAAACTCCTTCTAACACCAAAGATGAACTGAAGGCAAGGATTATGGCAACATTCACCAACTTAAACAAGGAGACCATCCAGAAGAGTTGCAGAAGATTCTGAAGTTGCCTAGAGGCCGTGGTTGAAGCCAATGGCAATTTTATTGAATAAATTTACTCCTTAGTATTTCAAGATATATTTTTATGTAATTTTGATAAATATATTCACCATACCCTGTTAGGAATACATTATTCACTTCCATTGTAACTTCTGGACAAGGTGAAAAAATTTCAATATTACTATTGTTTCATCTGATTTGGCTCAACTTACCAATGCATCAGGCATTTTTTGTGTGTGTGTGTGTGAATTAAATCAGAATTTCCTCAGCTTACATGCTGGTGTAAACGAGGACTGTAGTCTTAACAGTAACAAATTATTCTACTTTTGATTTGGAAGCTCTTTGCAAGTCTCCATAAATTCTTCAAAACCTCTCGATCTTTTGGAAAGAATATTAAACTTATTGGATATTATACTTGACCTAAACTCAGGCTTGTATTACCAATTTCAAAAACTAAATTGAGAGCTTGCACTATATCCATAGGTTATCTAACCACCCCAAATCCATTGTCAACCAACTAATTAAAAACATGTTTCTTGGGATCTTTCAGAAAATGAGATTTTTGAGGATAATGTAACTTACTACAATGTGGCTCTGTGAAGATGTATGAACAAAATAAGGAAAATATCTAACAGCAGATTGACTTGTAATAGAGTGCCTGTTAATATGCATTAATTAGCTGCTTTTATGTAAACTAGAAAGGAGAAATACAATGAGGAAAGATACTTAGTATAATCGTCCATTTTCTATACAGGTGACAATATCTATGTCCAAGCTCTCTTTAAAAACAGAGGAAGAGAGATGTATACACATGCATGATATGATGCATTTTATAACTGACCCCAGGTATTTAATACCCTAGCATCAGCTCTGAGCATGGCTCTTATCTCTCACTACACAAAACTTATAAACCAACAAAAGAACCTCTCTCTCTCTCTCTATATATATATATATATATATATATAAATATATATGGTTACTAAATCTGCTAGAAATAAGTCAAATTCTTAATTAGACTACACATTACTAAAAGAATGTGTAGTCCGAAACCGGACGTGGTTCCTCCTGATGATGTCTTCAGCTAACTGGATCCTAATCCACCGAGGGAAGGTATGTCGGAAGAAAGTAATTCAACAACGCGGGTTGATGAACCGTAAGACGTGTGGCCAGAACCTCCTGGAAAATAACCATAGCGAGGGACATTCCACAGTTGAATTAGAACAGTCACAAACAGTGAAAGAAGACATGCACCCAACACCAGAGCTGAAGACACCTCCGAAATGAGGGTCCCCGCCACGTCAAAACGGTAGAGGAGTAGGGGCCGAAACCGGACGTGGTTCCTCCTGACGATGTCTTCAGCTAACTGGATCCTATAAAGGAGCTGTTGTGGTAGCAAACCACGAAACATGGTTGAAATTCCTCAGATGTAGTCTCAAAAACACTGTATAAAAATAAGACAAGATGGTCAAAGGTGGAACACTTTGATCAGAGCTGATCTTGGTGGTGGATGGCAAATAAATAGAAAACTTCGAATTACACTGTATAACACAACTTTTTGGGTAGCAACTATTATTTTCTATTTGCTTACCCCAAGAAAATATGGAAAATGACTATTTCCTTCAAACTTTGCTTTTGTTTCATTTATTCAAACCTCAAACAATCCCATTTAATACATGGCTATGATGCTCCCCAACTACTCATGCTCATCATCAGAGATGCACATATTGTCAATAAATTAAGGGCCATGCTCAAGTGATTAAGATCAAGCAACTGACAAGTAAATCTGTGGTATTGAGCAGAACATTTGCTATAAGGATATTTCTACTTCTACAACTCAGCACTGAATCTGTCTGAAATGTAATGGAAAACATTGATGGCCAAGTCAGAAAAGCAAAGTTTGAAGGAGGTTGTAGTCATTTCCTTTGATTTCTAGACAGAAGGACAAAAAAAAAAAAAAGAAGAATTACAAATTGTTACAGCTGTGAATATGTTTTGCTTGTTTCAGTCATACTGGAGCAGCATTTTGAAGGGTTTAATTAAACAAATCATCCCCAGTATTTGTTTTTTCTTAAGTCTTATACTTATTCTGTTTGGTCTTTTGCTGAACTATTTTATGGGGACATAGAAAAAAAACAATCCCAGTTGTCAAGCAGATGGGGACACAAAGATTTCAGTTTCCATCAACCACATTCACTTGCAAAGTATTGGTGAGGCCTAGGCTACAGAAGACAACACTTGCCCTAGGGTACTATGCATTGTGACTGAACCTGAAACCATGTAGTTGCAAAACAAGCTTCTTAACCACACAGCCATGTGTGCACCCTGTAAAGCTAGTTTCTGAAGTTAACCCACACACACAAACACAAAGGACTTCTTTCAGCTTTTGTTTACCAAATTCAGTCTTACGGCTTGGTTAGCCAAGGGCCATAGCAGAAGACACTTGCCCAAAGTGTCACATAATGGGATTAAACCCAAGATGACATGGTTACAAAGCAAATTCCTTAACCATACACCTATGCCAGTACCTATACATATGTGTATACATAAACACATTTTGAGCTTCTGTATATTAGAAATACAAAAAAAAAAAAAAAAGAAGCCCAGTGTGTGTACATACATATAAAAGAGAAGGAAAGAGAAAAAGAGACATATAGATCCATACGCATATATATGTGTATGTATAAGCATTGTTGTCATCATCATCATTTAATGTCTGTTGTCCATGCTGGCATGGGTTGGACAGTTTGAGCAGGGCTGGCCAGCTGCACCAGACTCCAGTCTGATTTGGCATGGTTTCTATGACTGGATGCCCTTCCTAATGCTAACCACTCCAATAGTGTAATGGGTGCTTTTATGTGCCATTTGTGTGACACCAGTATCTGCCATGACTGCTATTTTACTTGGCTTGATGGGTTTTCTTCTTAAGCATGACATAATGCCAAGGTTAATATTTGCTTCCATGAGGCCCAGCACTCAAAAGGAGTTTTTCCATGTGCCACCAGCATTGGCCACTTTGCCTGTGGTTGAAAAGTTCCTATATGCATGCACTTCTTTCTTACAAAGTCTTCACCTCAAAACAAGTTCAGTATATACATACATATATATATTTATATATATATGTAATTAAAAAATATGGCAAAAAATCATATATTAATTAATATCGATTAATTACCAAGACGCTAGCACATTTAAAGAATCAAAGAGATTCAGAAACAGTATCTGCAATCTCAGGGGATTAAAGTACATTTTTATATATGACGTTGACCACTAACGTGGACATTCAATGTGCTAGAAATAGATCACATCCTGTGTCTAATAAGACCTAAATTGTTCTCAACATGAAATATAGCGTGATACCAAAACGTAAGTGGGCAAGACATTTAAAATCACCGAAAAGGAACATTAAACAGGGACCGGTTTCAAAATTTAACAATCTTATCGACTGTTTATTTCTCTTCAGCCTGATTTGTAATGGAATCATAATCATCAGAACCTGTTTAATAATGTTCCTTTTCGGTGATTTTAAATGTCTTGCCCGCTTACGTTTTGGTATACTGCTATATTTCATGTTGAGAACAATTTAGGTCTTATTAGACACAAGATGTGATCTATTTCTAGCACACTGAATGTCCATGTTAGTGGTCAACGTCATATATAAAAATGTATTTATATATATATATATATATATATACTTACTCTCAGAGTGGTTGGTGTTAGGAAGGGCATCCAGCTGTAGAAACTTTGCCCGCCCTCAACCAAACCGTCCAACCCATGCCAGCATGGAAAGCAGATGTTAAACGATGATAATGATGATAGAGTAATAAATATTTTGTCTGTGGCAAACTGGAATTTGATATACCATTGCTTAACCTAAATGAAATAGAAAATCTTAACATTTCAGAATAATTTTGTGGGAAAGGTTAAATAATAGATTGTGAAAAATTGAAATTAACTGAAAATGTCAATCAAGTAAGCTGGGAAATCATTGCAAGTTGGTGTTTTGGTTGGAGCATCTAAACAATTGTTGGTATTGGAAATTAGAATTACTATCATTTTAACCTTTTAACATTTAAACCAGCTACGTTTAAACTGGCCAGATCTGGCCTCACACTTTCATGGTAAGGCCATTCAAAACAATCACATCATCAAAGTCTGAAATCTACAATATAATGCACAATTCAAAACAATGTGAATATATAAACATTGCCTTTGAGTCATCCAAGTGCTGGTAGCACTGTTGAGATTAATGTGAGGAAAGGCAACCAGTTAAAATATCCCCAACATAGAATGCCTTACTGTAGGAGAGAGAAACAAAAAGATTGCAATGCAAAGAACAAGAATGAAAAGACCCGATCTGTTACTTGCACTACTAAAAATACGTCTCCCACCCACACACACACACACAGTACTGTGCAAAAGTCTTCGGCCACTTTAAACTATTGTAAATTTCTACTAATTGCAAACTTATGAGTGAATGTTTTGCATTGCATTTTTTACAGATGAAATATTGGCCCCGCTGGAGTCATTTCCACGCCTTATTATATTTTGTAGTAGGGGTTGTGAATGAGGGGAAGATGTGACACAGCCACCAAAAATGGAACAGAAAAATGTCTATAATGAAAATTGATTACATAATGTTCATTTCAAGAAGTTTCTGTACATTGTTAATATTTTGTGTGGCTTCCCTTAGCTTGAATAATTGCTTCAATGTGCCTGGGATCCTTCACCATCTTAACATGTATGAGATGCCATTCTCTGGCTGAACTCCCACAACTCTTCAAGACTGCATGGATTCTTCTGAAAAAAACTCTCCTCCTTAGTTCTGTCCAATCTTTCAATACGGTAACACCTTCATCAGCCAATCTGTGGCATGGAGCTCTGTCATGCAGAAAAATCTCACTTCATCCAAGTCTGGTATCAAATTGTCCTGCAGCAACTGGATGTATTTGGCACTATTCAACTTACTGTCAATTTTAACCAACTTTCTTGAACCATCGACTTTTTATGGATCCCCAAAGCATCAGACTCTTAACTGCAAACTTCACTGTTTGCGTTGTGTAATGTGGGTTGTTTCACTTTCTAATAAGCAAGAATTTGACAGAGAGACTCCAGGAAAGTGAAACGACCCACATTACATGATGATAACAGTGAAATTTGGAGGTAAGAATCTGATGCTTTGGGGGATACATAAGTGATGGTTCAAGGAAGTTGGTTAAAAATTGACAGTAAGTTGAATAGTGCCAAATACATCCAGTTGCTGAAGGACAGTTTAACACCAGACTTGAATGAAGGTGAGGTTTTTCAGCATGATGGAACTCCATGCCACAGATTGCATGCAACACAACAGAGTCTGGCTGATAAAGGTGTTACTGTATTGAAAGATTGGCCAGCTCAGAGCCCCTATTTAAATATCATCAAGCAATGTGGACAGAACTAAGGGTTTTCTTCAGAAGAATCCATGCAATCTCATATGTGTTAAGATGGTGAAAGATTTGTACACATCTCTTCCCAGGTGCATTGAAGCAATTATTCAAGCTAAGGGAAACCACACAAAATATTAACAATGTACAGAAACGTCTTGACATATTTTTCATTTTAGATATTTTGTTTTAAAACATTTTATCTTGATTGGTTTATGTGAGATAGCCGAAAACTTTTGGGGGTTGTCTTGCTTCTTCCCCTCTCATTCAGAACCCCTACTACAAAATACGATTAGGTATGGAAAGGACTTCAACAGGGCCAATGTTTCATCTGTGAAAACTGCAATGTGAAACATCCACTTATAGTTGGTAGAAATTTACCATAAAGTGGCCAAAGACTTTTGCATGGTACTGTATACACACACACACACACACACAAAAGAAACTAATCTCAAGATAAATTGTGATAAAGAAAATGTCACATTCATTACAGCACCAAAAGATTAAATCAGTCAGACAACCTAGTTTCTCTCTTTCAACAGTCACTGAGATGCTGCAATAATGAAGTTTTATTGCTGCTCACACCCAACAACACATCCAGTTTGTGTGGCAATTCATTTATTGAAAACCCAAGAAGGGGTAAAAAAAAAAAAAAAAATGTTTTAGTTACTGGACCCTAAATACTTTGACACTACCAGTTCAAGATGGGAAGTTAATAGATATTGTTAAAACAACTAATTGAAAATTTGCAGATAAATCCTGTGGGCACAGCTTTGGAATGGGTCAACACTGCCTTTTCTAAGCCCTTAACCCATTAGCATTCAGGTTTCTTTGTGAAATGCATTGCTTATTTTATTCTTTTAGTTGTTTCAGTCATTTGAGTGCAGCCATGCTGGAGCACTGCCTTAAAGGCTTTTAGTCAAACAAATTGACCTCAGGACTTACTTTTTAAGCCTAGTACTTATTCTATCGGTTCTCTTTTGCTGAACCACTAAGTCACAGGGACCTAAATACACCAACACCAGTTGTCAAGCGGTGATGGGGGAAAGATATATACAACAGGCTTCTTTCAGTTTCCATCTACCAAATTCACTCAAGGCTTTGGCCAGCCCCAGGCTATAGGATGACATTGTAGGGTAGGTATGAGAGGTTTGGATCTGGTCAATTTCAACATAAAACAATGTTTGGGCAGGATATGGCCAGTTTAAATACTAAAAAGGTTAAGAGTTTTTGAACTCTGCCCCTATAAGCTAACAAAGCTTGTTGCTTTTTACAGTGATGAGTTTCACACATGATTATACATCTATTTGTTGCCTAGGTAGACTCAGCCAACAACAGGTGAAAAGAATCTACTACTATATGAAAGCAGGTATACTAACTGTAACTAACTTACAAGAGGAGTTGATAGAGATATCACAAGGTACCCTACTTCTAAAAGATTTGTAATTAAATATGTTTAGTCAGTAATCCACACAAAGTCATTAGAAGAAAAAATTAAGGATTATATGATTTTAATATGGATGTATTGTTCTTTCTCTTCCTACTAACTAGTATTCTACAGAAAACCAAACAGGACTGATAGAAATTTTTCAAAACTTTGGTCATTTTTATTTTTATTTTTCAATTAAAAATACAAAAATTATTTATATTAAAGTATTTAGAAATTTAAAATAAGTGAAGAAAAAAAAAAGAGGGAGAGGAAGGGCTAAAATAATTATAATTCAAACCATTGGACTCTTCTTTCTTTCTTTCTTTCTTCATCTCCAAGTTACAAAGCAACATGTTAGCTTGAAACTTGAAAGTATTCAAAGACAAAAGGGACATAAAGGAAAAATACAAAATTAAGAGGAGGCAAAGTGTGTTAAGAGTTGAATTAAAAGTGAATGCAAAACACAAGGAAAGGGAAAGAAATATTTTGCAAGCAACATTTGACTAGCTGTAGAAAAACACTTAAAAACACTGTACAGTAAAGACTGGGACAATTTTTTGAAAGGGCAATTTCAGTGCATTAAGAGAAATGTGTAATTACAATATATATATATATATATATACATATATATATAAACTAAAAAAAAAAATTAAAAAATTAAATATCTCCTTTTATTTCTTCACTAGTCTACATTCTATTGCCTCCTCTTCTAAATAATATTTTCTGTTGCTCGCTTTCCAAGTCTCAAATTTTATTTCAGATTATGTACACTGTGTGCTTGCATGTATGCACACACACACACACATATAGATATGTGCATATGCATGTGTGTACGTTTTCATGTGTGGACACAACAGAGATGTGACCATTAACTGAGAAGTATATCAGCAATATACACTGTAAAGTAATTGACTCTTTTATATACATACCAACACGCACAAACACGTGTGCATACATACATTCATATATATATATATATATATATATATATACACACACACACACACATATATATGTGTATATAAAACTGGAAAATAAAATTTAAACACTAAAGGATACAAGAATAGGAATTTCATGCACAATAGCTTTTGGTTTAAAAATTCCGTTTTAAAGCCATATTAACAAGAAGGGGTGGGGAATAAAGAATTAAGTCATGTGGAGTGAGGGAGGGGAAACACTCCAGAGAAAGACTTGTTGGGGTTAGTGTAATCTGATTGTTTGTTGACCGAAGTAAATTCTAATGATTGTATGTACGTATTGACAAGATAATTCATCTCTTGTAGTGGTGCTCCAGCATACCCCACAATCACAATGTCTTTTTTTTGTTTTCTTTTCCTTTTTTTTTTTTTTTGAAGAAAGGGGTGAAAAAACACTAAGTCTAGGAACTGGTTTAAACAAATATATAAAAATTAATAAAACAAAAATAAACCAGTCACCAGTGAGGAGGGAAGGGGAAGAAATAGTTTTCTTTTAAAATGTGTAAGTATGCATGTTATATGTGCTTATGTGTGCATGTGTGTGTGTGTGTGTGTGTGTAAATACATAGAGGTCATCATGAAAGTGCTTTAGCAAAATAAGTTAGATATACAGGGGGGGTTATTTATTGAAAATAATAATAAAAAAAAAAGAAGAAAGCTCCTGTGAAGTAGCCAAAATGTGGAATTTTTTTAAAGTGTAAATTGTGTTTGAACAACCAGATGTCT
The DNA here is from genome assembly GCF_046866305.1 of Octopus bimaculoides. Lineage (NCBI taxonomy): Eukaryota > Metazoa > Mollusca > Cephalopoda > Octopoda > Octopodidae > Octopus > Octopus bimaculoides. The sequence goes on along the minus strand of NC_142951.1, from coordinate 15,327,485 downwards.
GCTGGCACAATTAATAATTTAAAACATTGGTCTATTTTTCAAACTTCCTATCAACAATTGAATAATTCCCGCTAATTAAACAAAAAACAAAAGGAAAAAAACACATTGTTTTTGTTGTTTCTTTTCTTCCAATCTCTAAAATTCAACTGTGCTTTTAAAAATGTTTTAGAATTGCCATTTAAAAATATAGCGATACATTTAATATCTAAATTTACAATACAAAATGTGCTCTGTCCACCAAAGGGTGTTTTACTTTAAACCTCCAAGTAGCTTTACATTGCAAGAGAACATGTTGGAGGGGGGGGGGACTAAGGTATCCGATTTCAACACTAAAAAATAGTATGAGAAAATACAAACAATAAAAATGTTAAACACTGTACAGTGAGTCAATTTATCACATTAAATATCTATTGGTGGGTTCGTGAACACCTGCATATTATATATATATATATATATATATATATATATATATATATATATATATATATATATTTAATGCAGTGGTTGCCATGTTTGCACACCTTAACACAAAACACATCACAAATATGAGCATGCATTTGTTTTTATTTTTCAATATTCTTTTGTCCCTTAACTTTCCAAATATTGGAAGAAAAGCCAAGTTTTAATTAATTTGACTATATATATATATATATTTCTTTTTTAAAAACTTTTGTTTTGTGTCCATCAGAAATAGCATGTGCAAATGTAATTTAGCACCAATAGATGCAGGAAGGTGCACATTTCAGATTCTTGAGAGAAAATACTAAAAATGTTATTCATTTACAGTCCTCGAAAAAAAAAAATTTTCAAATTGCATTTAATCTGAATAATACACAGGCTTCACAATCATTACTTTTTCTCAGTTTCAACTTAATTACTTTTACAATACAAGAAAGAAACAAATTAATTCCAATGTGTATGTGTGCATGTGTATGTCTGTGTTAAATCAACTTTTGTTTTCAGGAATAAAAATTAGAGACCACATTTAACTTTGGTTTTAATAATTTTTAAAAGGTGAAGAAATTTTGTAAATCCATGGCATACAAACTTTGATAATTTGCTTCAAAATTCAGATAGAATATCATTAGAGAAATCTATTTCATGAACACACACATACATATATATATATATATATACATACACACACAAACATATGTGTGTGAGGGTGTACATATATACATATAAAATGTGTGTGTATGTATCTGCAATGAAGGACTTCAATATCTGACATACTAAATTTCTGTTTCCATTTTTATATTTTGAAACTTTAGAAAACTGTTTTAATTGTCATAAAAAAAGGTAAATAAGAAAAATTCCATTAAAATTGGAGAGCAAATTTGATATTTCACGTGTATGCTTACATGTTTAAAAAGAACACACAAACACACACATGCACACATACACACACACACATACACTTGATGTGAAACAAGAGTCAAACACATTTCCCTTTTTTTTTCTTTTTCATTTTAATCCTTATTCTGTGACTGTTCTAAAATGGAAGGGTATAGGCTTGTAGTGATGCAATACAGCACAAATATTGAAGAAAAAAACCCCAAAAAAACCCTATTCCTGGAGAGTATAGCAGTAATAGCAGTATTAACAGTATTATCAGCAACTGGTAACAAAACAGGAACTGATCTGCTTGAAGAAATCAAAGAGGTATCAAGGTATGTGATCCAGTTTCAGCCTTATTCACTTCAGAAAAAGGCATAAGACTTTCCCTTTTTGTGTGTGTGTGCTGTTTTTCTTTGTTTATTTGTTTTCTGTTTGTTTTTTCTTTCTTTCTTTCTTTCATTTTTCAATCATCATCTTCTTCAGCTTCGTGCAACCATGTAAGGAACGCTGCAACCTGTTTCAAAGCAACACCTTTGCCAGGTGAATCTTCACTCTTCTCCCACTGGAAGTAGGCATCCTCCGCTATTACGTCTTCGTCATACAAGGTTTCAAACATCATTCTCAAAACACCTGCATTAGGAAAAATATTCAAGGAGAGAAAGAGAGAAAAAGGGAGAGATTAACAAAAACATCAACTTGAAATATATTTTAGTCTAATAAGGAGTTTAAAAAATTATTTAATTAATTTACAATCACCATCATCATTTAACGTCTGTTTTTGTTGCCGGCATAGGTTGGACGGTTTTATAGGAGCTGACCAGGCTCCATGTCTGTTGTGGGATGGTTTTTATGATGGGATGCCCTTCCTAACGCCAACCACTTTACAGAGGGTGATGGGTGCTGTGGCACCAGTACAGGTAAATAATATTCCCACTGTATTGATGTGGGAAATAGAAAAAGTTATTACAGCACCATTCATCAAGATGCCAGATGTAAATATCACATCCACAATGTCCACTTCTGGTTGTAGCATATAAAATATAAAATACCTTACATGCTTCCTCCCTGTTTTTTATGCAACTCATTCCAACATAGATGGTTCTCTAACACCCAGTTATGCACTGCTAAGCTAAGATTTTCTCTCGTTTTTCAATCTTTTCATTCACTCATTTGCTATTAATACTTTAATATGCATTATTTACTAATATCTCCTTTCATAAGCTAATTATTTAAATTGACTCTTCAATATATATCTTCCTAATCTCTCTCTCTCAGCCTTTATTTCTCCTTAATTCATGTAATTTTCTAAATGAAATCTCTGCTTCCCTCCTGCGTTCTCAAGTTAGCTACATATTTTTTGTACCATCTCTCTAAATTAACCCTTGCTTGTTTGCAGGACACCCACCCATTTCAACACCCAATACAGGATATCTCTCTTCTCCCACCACCAGTACCAGATCTCTCTCTTCTCTCACCCAGAAACCCCACCTAAATTTCCTCCTCCTCCTCTCAGGACAAATGCAACTAGTTTAGCTGCTCACCTACTTAATTGGCTGTCTTTCATTTTGACTCAAAATTTGTCAACAAATTACTCAGTAATTTCCATGGATGTATTGGAGTGGAAAGAGAAAGCTAATGGGCATGCTTGTTCCTGTGAGTCTGTGTGTGTGCGCGCGCTTGTTCTTGTCTGTATGCATGCTTGTCTTCTATGTGTGTGTCTGTGCACACATGCTTGTTGTTGTGTGTGGGAGCGTACTTGTTCCTCTCTTCTCTCACCAGAAACCCCCCTCCCTCACTGGTGGCATCCTCTATCATACGTGCAACTTCTCGCTCTCCACTTAATCTGACATTGGCATATTGATATTCATATTCTCCTTTATCTATCTTTACTTACTTATATCTGCAACACCAGTAATGCTTACATTTACAATTTTACTATGTCTATAATGCTTATACTTACAATGCCACTAACACCTACTCCTACCCCCCCCCCCCCAGTAGGGGCATCAATCTTAACATAATTGAATGTTTGAATGATGACCGGTGAAAAGTGAGAACAGGGGTAGCATGTCCATCAAACGAACATGAAACCTTCTTTTCAGGCACTGAATAACATCTCTCCTCCCACATTCCTTTCCCAGTTTTTAGAGTTGGCACTGTCAATGTAGGCACACTGAAAGGTAGGGCTAGTGAGATTGTAGAGATGCTTGAACGGAGACGTGTTGATGTATGCTGCATACAAGAGGTAAGGTGGAGAGGAGCTTCAGCCAGAGTCCTCACACGAAAGGCACATAGGTATAAAATCTTCTAGGAAGGTAACAGTGATGGAGTAGGGGGTGTAGGCATACTCCTTGTGGCGAAATGGGTGGATAAGATCATAGAGGTAGTCAGGGTATGCGATAGAGTGCTTAAGTTCAGGCTAGTCCAGCAGAATAGTATAGCAACAATTATCTCTGCCTACGCCCCACAAGCAGGCCTACCAAACGATCAGAAGGACCACTTTTATGATACCTTTCTACAGGCTACCTCAAAAATGAGTGGCAATGACCTCATTTTTGCAGCTAGAGATTTCAATGGGCATGTCGGACAGCAATCCGGTATCTTCCATGGTGTTCATGGGAACCATGGGATTGGCTCCCAAAACGAAGAGGGAACTAGGCTGGAGTTCCTATGATGCATGCAACCTATTAATCTGCAACACTAACTTCAGGAAGCCAGACAGCCACCTGATAACCTATCAATCAGGCAACTCTGCTAGCCAGATTGATTTCATCCTCACTAGACAGTGGGATGCAAGGTTGCTCTTAAAGAAGGATTTGGAAGTTAAAGAACCCTTCCCATGGTCAGAGATTTAGGGACATTCTCATTGAGAAATTTGATGAGAGGGAGGAGCTGGTGCAAAGTCCCTTCCAGACCTAGAGTAACATGGTGGTGGAATAATAGGGTAGAGCAAAGAAACAGGCCTGGAAAACCTGGAAGAGTGGAGGTAGCAGGGAACTGTACCAGATAGCCAGAAGGGAGGCTGGGCGGCAGGTGTATATAGCCAAGGGCGAAGCAGAAAAGAAGAAGTTTGCTAATGTCCAACAACATAAGGACCATAGAACTGAAGTATTTTGGATTGCAAGACAGTGTATGAGAGAAAATTGTGATGTCACAGGAGAGAAATGTGTCTGCATGGATGATGGAGCACTTGCTTTTAATGATTCGGAAAAAGAAAGAGGCTTGGAGAATGAATGAGAGGAGGAGAGCCTGCCAAATGTTGACCCAGTAGAGAGACCAGCTACCTGAATAGATAGCACCCTGGTAGATAAAGCAATTAAGGAGATGAAGCCAGGGAAAGCCCCTGACCCATCAGGAATCACTGCAGAGATGCTTGAAATATCTGGTGATGTGAGTTATGGTCTTGTCACCCGCATTGTAAATCAGGTAGTTCACAAAGGAGTCATACCCAATGACTTGTGTAGCAGCACCAACTGCTACAAAGGGAAAGGTGATGCTTTAGTTAGAAATAACTACAGGGGTATCAAACTGCTGCATCAGGTGATGAAGGTCATGGAGAGGGTCATAGCCCAACTAATTAGGGAGAGAGACTGTTCAGATGAGATGCAATTCGGTTTTGTGCCAGGTAGAAGTACCACTGATGCTATATTCCTGGTAAGGCGACTGCAGGAGAAATACCTAGTCAAAGATAAACCCCTATACTTGGCTTTTGTTGACTTGGAGAAAGCTTTTGACAGGGTCTCCTGATCCCTTATCTGGTAGGTGATGCGGAAACTGGAGATTGACAAGTGGTTAATAAGAGCTGTACAGGGATGCCGTTAGTAAGGTAAGGGCCAGCTATGAGTATAATGATGAATTCTGGGTAGAAGTAGGGGTTCACCAAGTATCATCCCTCAGCCCCCTCTTATTCATCATAGTCCTCCAGGCAATAACAGAGGAATTCAAGACAGGTTGCCCCTGGGAGCTCTTCTATGCTGATGACCTTGCTCTCATATCGGAATCACTACCAGAACTAGAGAAGAAATTTCAGATGTGGCAGCAAGGTTTGTATGATGCATGTGTGCAAACTGCCATGCTACACAGCAGTGAAACATGGGCCATGACTGCTGAAGACATGCATAGGCTTGAAAGAAATGAAGCTAGTATGATCCACTGGATGTGTAATGGCAGTGTGCACACGCAACAGAGTGTAGGTGCCCTGAGTGAAATGTTGGACATAAGAAGCAGCAGATGTGGGGTGCAAGAGAGACAACTACGTTGGTATGATCATGTGCTGCATATGGATGAGAAGAGCAGTGTGAAGAAGTGTCACTCCCTAACAGTGGAAGGAACCCATGGAAGAAGGAGACCCAGGTAGACATGGGATGAGGTGGTGAAGTATGACCTTCGAATGTTGGGCCTCACAGCGGAAATGACGAAAGACCAAGACCTCTGGAGATATGCTGTGATTGAGAAGACCTGGCAAGTAAAGTGAAATCACAGCCCTAGTCTATACCAGTGTCGCATAACCAGCCCATTTAAAAAGTACCTTTGAATCGCAAGGTGACACACCGTACTTGAGGAGACCTATTGAGTCAAGTAAAATCAAAAATCAAATCAAATGGAAATTGTAGTTGTGGCCGATGTCAGTGCTGCCTGACTGGCTCTCATGCTGGTGGCATGCAATAAGCACCATTCATGGGTGGGTTGTTGCCAGTGCCGCTTGACTGACTCCCCATGCCAGTGACACGTAAAAAACACTATCCAAACGTTTACTAGTTTCAGCTTGAGAACTATAGCCATGCCGGGGCACCACCATTAAGTCTTCCCTACACCTAAATTCGAAATCCAGACATACAGACCAACCAATAATCCAACTTGTCTTGGGAATTTTTTTTAAAAATTCAACACAGTCATAACTGACCAAAGTATTCTACTCGTTTAATGTTCAATCTAGCCAGATCTAGCCTCTCCCACCTACCCTACGTCATTCTAAAAATAATCACATCATCGAAATCTTGAAGCTACAGGATAATGCATGATTAATTCAAAACAATGTGAATAAATAAGCATTAGATTTGATAGAGTAGTCTGAATACCAGAGGGTTAAACATGAAACTTACTAGGTGGATGCACCAACTTGACGTCCAGAGCTTGCAATGAATAGAGAGCCTGTAACTGCAGGTTAGGCTTTTGGCAAAGATATTTCAGCAAGACTTCACATCTTGTTTTTATTTTACTCTTCGAAACTTTACTCTCTGAAAAATTGAAGAAAGATGAAAAAAAATCTTTAATTATTTTGCTAGTTAATAAGGAGCAAGTAGAGTAAGGTGTTAAGACTCAGACCCTAATGTCAAGGTTTCTACAGCTGGATGCCCTTCCTAATGTCAACCACTTTACAGTGTATATTAGTTTGTTTTCTCCAGTTCTAATATCCAAGATAAACACAGCAGCATGGTTGACAATTGTGAAAGTGACCAGCTTACAACCTCACAGAAGTTGCAGTGAAAAATGTTACCAAATGTAAAGAACAGAGGCAATAGAGATGAATGTTTGGTTGCACATCATGTTAGAAACCTCTCTTTTGCAAACCTGCTCAACCCATAACAATAAGAAAAGACATGTAGGTAACAAACAACTCAATATCCATACATATCACTGTCCTTATCATTTAGTGCCCACTTTTCCATTCTTGTATGGTGAGATGGAATTAATTTAAGCAAATTTTCTACAGCTCGATGCTTTGCCAGCTGATAATCTCACCTGTTTCCAAGTAAGATATTATTTACTTATACCTAGACATGTTTCTCATGAAAGACTGAAAACAAAAAACCTCACCTGCATTATGATGATATTCATTGATAACCATTACATGATGTCTAGGCAAGCATATACACAAACACAACACTTTTTCAGTTGTCAACTATTGAACCCACTAACAAGGCTTTGGTCGGCCCAGGGGCTATAATAGAAGACACTTGCCTGAAGTGCTGAGCCCAAGACCACACGGCTGGAGAGCAAAGTTCTTAACCTCACAGCCATACATATGCTCACAAATATTTCAGAAAATGGACATTAGTGTTTTCTTACCGACAATTGCACTTGAGCAAATTTCAGTCATAAGAATTCTGATGAATTCCTCCGTCTCTTTAAGAGGTTGCTGAAGTTCCTAGATACGAAATAAAATGCTAATTAGAGCTTTAAACAACAGAATCTAAATACAGTTGCATAAATCAGGCATTCTCAACCCTTTTTTATCTATAGACCTCTTTGAAATATTATTTTCTTCTGGTGACCCCCCACCCACCATAACCATTCACTATTTAAAAACAGGTTTTATAGAAACTTTAAAAATTCTTATTTTGCTTCTCCTACATTAACTTGTGTACACTGAACTATTTAATACATTAGAGAAAGAAATCTGCAATACATACCAATGGCATCCCATTGGCTACAACGACATTGAGGGCTCCAGCTGATCCAATCAACGGAACAGCCTGCTCATAAAACATGCAAGAAGTGGCTGAGCACTCCACAGACATGTGTACCTTTAATGTAGCTCACAGGGATATTCAACCTGACACAGAGTGTGACATGGCTGGCCCTTTGAAATACAGATACAACTCATTTTTCACAGCTCAGTGGACTGGAGCAACGTGAAATAAAGTGTCTTGCTGAAGGACACAATGCATTGCCGGCAATTGAACTTGCATCCTTTTGATTATGAGCTGAATACCCTAAAAACTAAGCCATGTGCCTTCACTATGCACACCAATGCATACATCTAAAGCAAGTTTTTTTAGGAGCCCTTAAAATACTATTGTGTATCTCCAATTCATTATTTTGTTGTACAGACCCTCAAAAGTCTTATATGGACCCTCAGGGGCTATATGGGCCAAGGTTGAGAACCACTACATTAAGTACTAAAATAAATAAACTATCAAATTCTAGAGTTTAAATAAACTGGACTAGCTTTCATTAATCTACACTACAATGTTACCACAGTTTGGTATTGTTACAAAGAATTTTTGTGGTTATTTTCATTTTTACCTACCATAAAAGCTGCACTCCAAGGGGACTTTTAAGTTAGCTCTTGCAGAGGGCTAATTGGGCCTGCAGCCCAAAACTAAAGAGTGCTAAATAGCATGACTCTATGCCCCAGTGGTGTTTGATCAGAAGTTGAGGATGGATGAGAATTAATTCTGTAATGCAATCATTCTATTGTTCCAGTGCCAATTTGAATTCCAACCGTTTGGCCAATTTGTCCCAGAGTTCTTATCTCAACATAAAATTAATGAAGTGAATGTCATTTATCTCCCCCCTTGATCTCTGACCGTCATCTGACAAATACCAACCAAGATGGCGTGAATCAGCCAAGTTTTGCCTGCTAAAAATAGCAACCGAAATGCATTTACATTAGATCCCAATGTTGGATATTCAAGGACCAAATGAAGGGCAGATTTTCAATCCCAGGATCATCCCGATTCCAAAAAGGTATAATATGTCTATGTAGAGCAAATGTAGGCTGAGAAACAGGGATCCCAGACAGACAGAATTTTGCGTTTATTATCATAAAGAGTGTAATTATTTTACTGGCATAAATATCTGCAAAAACACTTACCTCAATAAGATCAAAAATAGGTTTGTTATTTAAATCGCAGGTTTGAAGCAAATTATGTAACTTATTCTCAAAAGCATTTAACAAACAGTCAGGATTATCTTTGTCAAACATGAATTCCAATTTCTAAAAAGAGAAAGAAAAAAAAAAAATACAACATATCAGTACTGGGGTTGATTTGTTTGACTAAAATCCCGTCAAAGCAGTACCCCAGCAGTACCCACAATCCAATTGCAGAAACATGTAAAGGATAAAAGGTAACTATTTATGCCCTGATCACAATGTAACTCAAGACAAAATGTGATACAGGTACAGGCATGGTTGTGTGGTAAGTTGGCTTCCCAACCACATAATTCTGGGTTCAGTCCCACTGTGTGGAACTTTGAGCAAGTGTCTTCTTCTATACACTCAGTGTGTGTGTGTGTATGTGTGTGTGTTTGTCCCCCAACCATCACTTGACAACCAATGATGGTGTGTTTACATCCATGTAACATAGCGATTCAGCAAGAGACTAAACGAGTACTAGGCTTACAAAGTATAAGTTCTGGAGGTGATTTTTGTGACTAAGAATCCTTTAAGGTGGTGCTCCAGCATGGCCACAATCAAATGACTGAAACTAATAACAGAATATTGAGATTAATCCTAGTAAGAGGGCAATGCCAAGATGTAATGTGAATGTGTTGCTCCTATACAAGAAACTAGCAGTAAATGTTGGAGTTTAGCTCCAAAGAGGTTTCCGTTATATTTTGTATGATGCATTTTGCTCTTACTGACTATAGATTTATACAGTGTGTAAATTGTGGAGGGAATGTGAGGAAGGGATGGGTCCAGGAAGACATGGGACGATGTGGTGAAAAAGGATCTTCAGACATTGAGCGTCACAGAGGAGATAATTAGGGACTGAGACTTCAGACAGTTTGCTGTGTTTGGGAAGACACATCAAGCTAAGTGAGATCATGGTTGTCCATGCACACGGGCATATCTTCACTCAGCCAAATGACCCCACTCTTGTGGGGCCATCACTGCTGGTTGCCACATAAAAACACCTGTACCAGTGCCATGTAAAAGCACCCAGCACACTGTAAAGCAGTTGGCATTAGGAAGGGTGTTGAGTTGCAGAAACTAAGTTAAAGATATGTTCTTGCAGAATATTGGAAATGTATGGCACAGACACTCATTTACAACTATTTTGTTACAACACAAACTGGCTGCTTCCAACTTGTGTCTGCCAAATTCACTTGCAAGGCTTTGTTGACTCAGGACTACAAGTAAAAGACACTTGCCCAAGGTGCCAAGCAGTGGGACTGCTTTGATAACACCATACATTTACAAAAGCTAAGCACTCACAATCAACATCATTTAACATCCGTTGTCCATGGATTGGATGGTCTGACTGGGGCTGGCACGCTGGAAGGGTGCACAAGACTCCAGTCTCATTTGGCATGGATGCCCTTCCTAATGCCAACCACTCCAAGAGTGTAATGGGTGCTTCTACCTGTCACTGGTACAAGTGCCATTTGCATGACACCGGTATCTACCATGACTGCAATTTTGCTCGACTTGATGGATCTTCTTAAGTAAAACATAATGCCAAAGGTCTTGGTCATTGCTTCCAAGTCCAATGCTCGAAAGGAACTCAGCCACTTTGCCTCTGTGAGGCCCAGCGCACTTACATGCCACCAGCACAGGTGCCAATTACATGACACCAGCATCAGCCATGACTGATTTCACTTGGCTTGACAGGTCCTCTCAAACCTAGCATATTGCCAAAGGTCATTGCCTGTGCTTCACTACCTCATCCCATGTCTTCCTGGGTTACCTCTACCACAGGTTCCCTCCACAGAGAATAGCATTTCTTTACACAGCTGTCCTCGTCCATACATATCACATGATCATACCAGTGCAGTCATCTCTCTTGCACACCTCTTATGCCTAACTTGTCTCTCAAGATGCTTTACTGGCTTCATTACTTTCAAGCCTACGCATGTCCTTGGCTGTCACAGCCAAAGTTTCACTGCCATGTACTATTGCTGTTCGCACACAGACATCATACAATCTGCCTTTCACTCTGAGAGGAGGCTCTTTATTGCCAGCAGAAGTAGGAGCTCTCAGAACTTTGCCCAGCCTAATCTTATTCTCACAGTTGCATTCTCGGAGCATCCACTGCAACGACTAACTTGGTCACCTAGATAACAGAAGTTATTTACTACCTCTAGCGTGTTCCCCTGGCAGTTGATAGAGTCGATTTTCTGCACATTTTCAATGTTTATTGTACCTGTGCATCTTCTGCATACAAAAGCTAGTTTCCCTGTTAACCTTCCTCTGATATTGCTGTGTGTCCAAAGCTTACACCAGGTAATCTTATGGAGTTTCTACCTATGCCTTTTTTACAGATTGAGTAGGGCCATCAACCTGAAGGGATTTCTGATTTGTGTGCCTTCCTACTTACTAAGACTTCAGTTTTTGTTAGATTAACTCTAAGGTCCTTCAATTCTAAACCTTGCTTCCATACCTGGAACTTCTCTACTTCTGGTAGTGATTCGGTTATAAAACCAAGGAGCATAGAGGAGCTACCAGGGGCAGCCTGTATTGAATTACTCTGTTACTGGAGGACTATGATGAACAAGAGGTGGGGTGGGCACCGATCCTTGGTGAACCCCTACTTGTACCCTGAATTCTTCACTGTACTCATTACCAATCCTCACCTTACTGGTAGCATCCCTGTACATAGCTTGTACGGCTCTAACCAACCACTCATCTATCCCTAGTTTCCACATTGAACTCCAGATAAGGGATTGGGGGACCCTGTCAATGGTTTTTTCCAAATCAACAAAGGCCAAGTACAGAGGTTTATCTTTGGCTATGTATTTCTCCTGCAGCTGTCTTACCAGAAATATAGCATCAGTGGTGCTTCTCCCCGTCACAAAACCAAACTGCATCTCATCTAGACTAACTCTCTCCCTAATTAGTTGGCCAATGACCCTCTCAGTAATTTTCATCACCTGATCCAACAACTTGATACCTCTAGCTGGTCCTTCGATTGGGTCAACATTTAGCAAACTCTCCTCTTCCCATTCATTCTCCATGTTCAGCAGTCTTTCATAATGCCATTTCCAAGCCTCTTTCTTTGCAGAATCATCAAACGCAAGGCCACCATCATCCATGCGGACACATTTCCCTCCTATGACATCATGATTTCCTCTCACACACCGTCTTGTAATCTAAAACACTTCAGTTCAGTTCTTTGGTTTGCATGTTGCTGAACATAGGCAAACTTCTTTTCTGTTTCTCTCTTGGCTAGATTTACCTGTATCCTAGCTTACCTTCTGGTAATCTGATACAGTTCCCTGCTACCCCAACACTTCCAGGCCTGTTTCTTTGGTCTAATGGCCTTGTCTACAGCATCATTCCACCACCATATTACCCAAGGTCTGGAAGGGACTTTGCACCAGCCGCAGATTTGGTCTGTGGCACTCAGTAAGCTGTCCCACAATAATTCCCAGTTACTCTCTATGTCACAAGTTTGTAGCTCCTCCTCCCTCTCATAAAATTTCTCAGTTAGGATGTCCCTAAATCTGACCATATGAAGGATCTTTAAACTTCCAAATCCTTCTTTTCTAGATTGGTCTACTTCTTGGCATCCTTCTGGCCTGGAGTCTAAAGTCACTAATAACTAGTCTATGCTGGGGGGAACATTCTTCACCAGGGAGGGTCTTTGTATTTAAGAGCAACCATGCATCCCACTGTCTGGTGAGAGTGTAATCAATCTGGTTAGCACAGCCACCTGATTGGTTGGTTATCAGGTAGCTGGCTGCCTTCCTGAAGTTGGTGTTGCTGGCATTTCTAGCTGAGAAGATATTAATGATCTTAAGTATTTCCATTTCATCCCAGCTAAATCAAATATTAGTTATGTCGTATGGTCGAAACACTGAGATACACAGAAAGACAAAACAAAATATTAAAAATAAATACAACATGCAGGAAAATCATGTTTTACTTACATGGTCTGAAATAAACTTGGACATATCTTCAGCCTTGTAGAAATCAGAAAGTTTTAAATCAAATAATTTCCAGAGTTCTTGTACTTTTTGTTCACCCTAAACAGGAGGATACAAAATCATTATGTAGCAAGTAGTCAAATCTGAAAATACGGCAATATCATTTTGCAAGTAACTGACACTGGTCATTCAAGTTTGAACTCAAAATCTTGTTTCTAATTATTTTTCATGTATGCTTGTTATTAGTTGTTGGAATGCTGAGTCTCATACCTTTCACAGATCACAGGAGCTTGTGAATGATTCCTTAGGTAGATCAGTTAAACAACCACTACACTAGACATGCAAGTGGATATAGCATGCAAATGGAACACTAATTATACAGTACAGTTGTTACCTATGCTACCTATTTTCATCTTAGAGATCTTCACCATCCACTACTATCAACCTTTTAATATTCAGATTAATGTATCTAACGTAATGCTTATTTATCCACATTTAAAAAAAATTAATCATGTAATATCTTGTAGCTTCAAGATTTTGCAGATGTGATTGTTTTTATTTTTTGGGAATAATATTGTAAGGAGAGGCTGGATATGGTTGGTTTGTACATAAAACAAGAATATTTAGGCTGGATGCACCCAGTAACCCTGCCCAGCAACTTTTGCCACACACAATCAAAAGAAACTATGTTGATTTTAAAAATGTATTATTATTATTTTTATCTCAGCCCTCATCTATTTTCTTAAACGACCTAATGTTCAAGTCAATACTAACATTATTGTTTACTTGTAACCTAACCCTTGAAGCAATCTGATTTTTCTTAACAACATTATAGGGTAGGTGTGAGAGCCTGTATCTGGTCGGTTCAAACATAAAACAGATTGAATATAAAGGATTAATGATACAAAAAATAAAAAGACAAATTCCTAATGGTCAGTTCTGGCCTTTCGTACCAACTCTACAATAAATAAGGATTAATTTTGAATTCTAAAGGGTTCAACAGGACATAGACTTAAAAGCAAGCTAAGTACTTTGTTCATGGGTACAAACAAACAAGCAACTAGTCAGATTTCAACTTCTGATCAAGTGCCTGGCCCAATGGAAACAACAGAAATGTAAAAGAATTAGTAAACCTCAACAGGTCATTCAGTAAGACAATAGATTAAACATGTTTATTATAACATGAGAGTCTGTAATGATCAACAGCTGGGCAATGGAATGAAATCTTGACAGGGATTCTTGGTTCAAACCACACACGTGCGCTCTCACACACACACACACATAAATATGGTTGATGGTTACCATTCGAGTGACAAGTTCTTTGAGTATTTCAGCAATGAAAACGCCTCCTTTATTTGTAGTTTTTAAGGGCTCGACAATCTCTTTTAAAATTGTCCAAGGTAGTCTTCCCTCGCCCAGCAAGGAAGAAATTAATTGAGCAAAATATGTCCAAATTCTTGGTACATCAATCTCCAGATCTTCAGCATATTCCAAAACATTGTTCATGCTAAAATGAAAAAAAAAAACAACCACTGAAATATTGAGAGGTAGGCTTAACAACAACAAAAATAAAATTTAAAAAAAAAACCCATTTCAATATACTGGCAAGAGAAATCAAAGATGGCAGTCCTAGAAGTAGCATATTAGATAATATGTAGAAATTATTAATGATTCAAAACTTGTTGATTTTTGAGGTAGTAAGGACTCTGTTACGCTTCAAATTTTCTTTCCACTAGATACTTAGAAATTTTACAACTTCCTGTGCACCCGAAGGCTTCACTTACTTTTTCTAAAGCTGTAAAACCTTAATTGTCATATGCACAAAGGAGGGATCAGTCAAGATATTCTATCTAACACCAATTATTTTTTTTAAAGTCAACATCGTCAACATCATAGTTTTCATGTTCACTTTACCAAAGCTGCATGGGTCACATAGAATATGTTAAAGCAGATTTTCTATGCCCAGATACCCTTTCTGTTGCTGACCCGCACCCGTTTCCAAGCAAAGTAGTTTTCATTGTGGTTGAACAGGTTTCCAGGGAAAATTTTAAACAAACACTACCGTTTGAAGAGTGACACCCATTTACAATTAATACACGAGGTCAGGACAAGGAGAGACACACACACACACATACATAACAGACATCTTTCAGTTTCTCTCTATCAAATGTGCTCTCAAAGCTTTGGCCACCCACAGCTATAGTAGAAAACATTTGCCCATGTGGTTGGGAAACAAACTTGAACCACACAGTTGTACCAATGCCTATAGAAATATTCAATAATAGTGGTTATCTTATTTCTGATCTGATTTTATGTGACTGAGAACCACTATAACTACATCTCATGAAATTACTAGAATATAAACAAAACATACGGAATTGTATCCTCTATAGAGCCATTGTACCCTTAACCTATCAACCAGAAGGGAGGACAGGTGGTGATGAGGTTATGCTTAGTCTGTTAGAAGGACAGTTGGCGGTATGTATCTATACTTTAGCATAGGAATACAACAGTTACAAAATAATAAAAAAATAAATCAACACAACAGCTACTTACCCATTTAAGAAATCAGATTTAGAAATTGTTTTATTATCCATGAGGTGATAGATTAGGGAGCCAGTAAGTGTTCTAGCTGGTTGTGTTAAATCAAGCACATGACTGATAGCAGATGATATGAACACTTGGAGATTACTTGAGGATTTCAATTTAGAGAGAGATACCACCACTTCCTGGAATGGAAAAACCAAATAAATACAAGTCAATAGAATCAATAAAACAAGTATAAAAAAAGAACCAACACTCAATTCCTTAACCTTTTCACATTCAGATTACTCTATCAGATGTAATGCTTATTTATTCATTCACATTGTTTTCAACTAATTAATCATGTATTATTTAATTGCATTCAGATTTCAATGATGTGGTTGTTTATTTTTAGAATGACATCACAGGGTAGGTGCGAGAAGCTAGATCTGGCTGCTTTGAACAGGTTACATTAAACATTGCTATTTTCCTCCTATACTTGAGTCTCCAAATAACAAGTGCACACTAAAAACTTGATGATGATGATGATGATGATGACATTGTCAAAACATCATAACATCCACATTTCCGTGCATGCATGGGTCAGATGGAATCTGTTGAAACAGATTTATTATGTCCTTCATGTCACCAGCCCTCACCTGATTCCAAGCAAGGTTAATATTTTCCCCCTGACCATATATGGTTTTCACAGAATATTAGAAATGGATGACAGTGGCACACATTTACAACTACCACACAAAGTGAAGCCAGGGAGACACAAACAGGCTTCTCTCATCAGTTTCTGGCTATCAAATCCTCTCCAATCTGATTAATCTGGGCTACAATTGAAGATGCTTCCCCAAGGTGCCACACAGTGGAACTGAACTCAAAACCATGTAGTTGGGAAACAAACTTCTCAACAATGTAGCCTGCATCTATATTCAATTTTATTTTGGATACTGTTATTACAGTAAAAACCATCATACAGTTAATTAAAATTTGAAAACAATATAATCAGTTCTTTACCCTGTGTCGAAACCATGAAAACTCAGTACCCAGGTATTCAATAAATTTGAGTATAATTAACATTCTCTGATTAAAGTCATATACAAGTATCTTTATTCATGATGTAAATAAACTATTTATATCATGAAGCACTGGAACATAATATGTACTGTGAGACAAAATTTACTACATTAGTAGATTATCTAAAATTGTTTCCAATTTAGACATGAGGGCCAACAATTTTGAAGGGGGAGGTGGTTAGTTGATGACATCATCAATCCCAGAAGTTGATTGATACCTTATTTTATCAACTCCGATAGATGAAGAGCAAAGTTAACCACAACAGGATTTGGACTCAGAATGCAAAGAGCTGGAACAAATACAGCAAGGCATTTTCTTTGAGGCTCTAATGATTCCTCATCATCAGCATCTAACATCTATTTTCCCTGCTGGCATTGGCTGCACAATTTAACAGGAGCTGGCGAGCCAAAAGACTGCACTGAGCTCCAGTGTCTGCTTGAGCATGATTTCCATGGCTGGATGCCTTTTAACGTCAACCACTTGACAGAATGTATTTGGTGCTTTTAACAGGACACTGGCACCAATGAGATCAGGTGATGAGAAGTATAAACGGGAAATACATGCTTACTTTCTACAAAATAAAGCTTTGTAAATATAATCATCAGTTTTCACTATATTTATTGACAATAGAAAATAGTGTAACACTGGGGGATATAAAACCCACACCATCACCATCATCATCATTTAGCATCTGCTTCCCATGCTGGCATGGGTTATACAGTTGGCTGGAACAGGTAAGACAGAGGGCTGCACCAAGTTCCAGTCTGATTTGGTATGGTCTCTACAGCTGGATGCACTTCCTAACGCCAACCACTCCAAGAGTGTAATGGGCGCTTTTTACATGCCGCTGGCACTGGCACTTTTGCGTGTCACTGCCACAGGTGCCAGTCACGTGACACCAGCATTTACCATGACTACAATTTCACTTCGCTTGACAAGTCTCCTGAAGCACAGCATATCACCAAAGGCCTCAGTCACTTGTCATTGCCTCTGTGAGGGCCAATGTTTGAAGATCATACTTCACCAGCAAACCAATTTTTTTCCAATGTGGATTAATATGCCCCAATATTAGACTATTTTTTATAAGTTAATATCATCATCGTTTAACGTCCGCTTTCCATGCTAGCATGGGTTGGACGATTTGACTGAGGACTGGTGAAACCGGATGGCAACACCAGGCTCCAATTTAATTTGGCAGAGTTTCTACAGCTGGATGCCCTTCCTAAAGCCAACCACTCAGAGAGTGTAGTGGGTGCTTTTACGTGTCACCCGCACGAAATGGTGTCTTTTATGTGCCACCCGCACAAGCCAGTCCAGGGGCACTGGCAACGATCTCACTCGAAAATCCTACGGGAGCCAGTCAGGCGGTACTGGCAACGGCCATGCTCAAAATGGTGCATCTCATATATATGGTGAAAATTTATATGTACCAAATTTTCACTCAATGTTTCTTAAATTAGGTAGAACATACACATAAATGAAAGTTTATAACTACTTACCTCAAGATCTTTGTTATTTAAGTAACCATCAACAATAAATATGGTTTTCTTCTTCACCTCAGCTTCACTAATGGGTTTACTCTGTGCTGCTGCCAACTCTATTTTCTCATGCTTCGTCGGGTAGTCTGAAGTAGAATTGCTGGTATCATAATTTAATGGTTTGGTCTCTTGAAACATGCCATTTTCACAACTAGCCATTTTTGAATCCCGAGAGTTTTCTCTCGAATGAAGTACAGATTGCCGATTCTGACTGCTTTCTCGACTGCCAATTGGAGTGTGCATACTGCGATTTCTGCTATTTTCTCGACTGCGGATTTTCCGAGACCGACTATCCTCACGAGTCTGACCTCTTAAAGGAGTGAGATTATCACTATAAATATATAATAATGTTTCGTTTTTATTTTCTGTAACTGTATTATATATATATATATATATATATATATACACACACATAAGTAGCTGCCATCATAAACATTTATATTTTCCATGCAATATGCTAGCATAGATTGGACAGGGCACTACCATTCTCAAGCACTTTCAAACTATCACACAAGTTTTCACCTTACTAAAAGTAAGCTTTGAGAGGGGAACAGCACAGACTTAAAATGCCTCTAAGCATTTAATATTTTTTTTTCATAATGAAACCATACTGGTGTTAATCTCTTTTTTTGTTTTTTTTTACTGGCACTCCATTGGTTACAATGACAAGGGTTCCAGTTGATCCAGTCAACAGAAATAGCCTTTTTAAGAAATCAACCCCAGGACTTATTCTATTGGTCTCTTTTGCCAAACCACTAAGTTATGGGGATGTAAACACACCAACATCAGTTGTCAAGCAATGATGGTGGGAGGGAACAGAGACACACAAATATATCTATATATATATATATATATATATATATATATATATATATATATATGATGGGCTTCTTTCAGTTTCTACTCACAAAGCTTTGGTTGGCCCAAAGCCATAGAAGACACTTGCCCACGGTGCCATGCAATGGGACTGAACCCAGGGCCATGTGGTTAGGAAGCAAGTTTCTTACCACACAGTCATGCCAGCTTGTGAAATTAACATGCAAGTGGCTGAGCACCCCACAGACATGTGTACCCTTAACATAGTTCTGAGAGAGATTCAGCATGACACAGAATGTGATGGGGCTGGCCCTTTGAATTACAGGTATCACTCATGGAGCAACATGAATTAAAGTGTTTTGCTCGAAGACAATGCACTGCCAGGAATTGAATATACAACTGTATGCTAGTGAGCTGAATACCCTAACCCACTAAGTCACGTGCCTTCACAATCTTAGAAACTAATCAAAATGTTAATCAACCAAGCACATCCTCAACTTATCTTTATTCTTCAATAATTACTTTTATACATACACACACACAATCATATTTACCACACAACTTTATAGAACCAACCATCTTGCCAGGTATTACAAATTATCAATAGATTTTCAACTGTGTCAAAAGTTGGAAGAATTACAGTTTGAATAAATTAAGAGTATTTATATAAACAATGAAAGTTGTAAAAGGCTCAAAAAATTATCAGTAAATGAAATGCCAGTTTTGCCAAAAAATCTGTTGTTCTTTGATACAATCACACTGCTTCAAGTGCTTAGTTAACAGAGTTCAAAATCATTAAAAAAATTACTAAAACTATTTTTGTATCTTTGTACATGATTCAGTCCACTATGTTGTAGATAGATGTTACAGTTTGCTATAAGAGGAACATTCTGAAACTTAAAAATGCCAGCTGACAGCACTGATCTCTAATCCCATCATCAGCATCAACATCTGTTTTCCATGCTGGCATGGGACAGATGGCTTGACAGGAGCTGGTATGGCCAGGGGCTAAACCAGGTTCTATAGTCTGTTTTGTCTTGGTTTCTCCAGTTGGATGCCCTTCCTTCTACCAACCATTTTACAGACTACTGGATGCTTTTTACCTAGCACCAGCACCCACACCAATACTTTTTACATGGTACCTTGGTCTGAGGATCTCAATTCTGTTGTGGTGAGCAGGTCTTCTGGAGTACAGCTAATCCTACCATAATATCTAAGATCACCAGGAGTTGTATACCTATGCTGACAGCAATAAATGGATAAACTAAGCTAAAGATGAGCATTATATATTTATTTTCTTTAAGTATTTTCAATGCATTTTTAAAAAATAAATCTTTTAATCACTATTATTTGCAGAAAACAACAAAATACTGAGAGAGCATGAATAATTTATCATGAAAAAGTCACTGAACATGTTGGTCTTTCCCATTTCAAACTTTGATAAAATCTAATATAATACATTGTAAAATAAAATTCCTTCACCATAATTTAATGTTCATAAAAAAGAATATGAAGAACCGTATCATGTTGGACATATATATATGTATGTATGTATGTATGTATCATCATCGTCGTCGTTTAACGTCCGCTTTCCATGCTAGCATGGGTTGGACGATTTGACTGTGGACTGGTGAAACCGGATGGCAACACCAGGCTCCAATCCAATTTGGCAGAGTTTCTACAGCTGGATGCCCTTCCTAACGCCAACCACTCAGAGAGTGTAGTGGGTGCTTTTATGTGTCACCCGCACGAAATGGTGTCATTTATGTGCCACCCGTGTGTGTGTGTATATGTATATATATATATATATATATATATATATATATATATATATATATACATATATACATACATATATACATACACACACACACGCTAGCAATCCAAGCGTTGCCCGAGTGTTATGACCTACAGCCACATTGTATTATTTGTTCCTTTCTTATGGGCAGAATTGGGACAGCTGACAGTGAACTGGATTACTAGCCTAATGGAAGTTATTGTTTGTTTAAAAGCGAGAGGGGGGTGCGTGGGTTTGCAAGAAAGTGCTTTCTGATCACAAACAATATATGGCTACGATATTTCCCCACTCATCCTGCTCATGATCAGAGATGCACATATTGTGAACCCCACCAAAGGATATGCTCAACTGGTCACAGTCAAGCAAATCTGTAGTATGGAGCAGAATATTTTTTACACCAAGACAAAACATGTACATTTTAGCATGATGATTTAAATATCTTAAGAGGAGTCTTCCAGTAGTGCCTTTTGCCAAGTCAGTCCTTTATACATCTTACCAGCTCACTTCTATGTTTAAATGTGGAATGCCCTTATCTCAGATGCCTGGTTGCTGAATCCCATTCCACAAGCTGCTGATTGGCTAGAAGCCAATCAATGACCATCTAGCCAACTAGCCTCATTTATTCAGTATGCTGACTCAAATCTGGTAACCATCATCATCGTTATCATTTTAATGTCCACTGTTCCATGCTTGCACAGGTCTGACAGAATTTATCAAGGAGGCAGATTTCTTCAGCTGCATGCCTTTCCTGTCACAAACCCCCACCTCTTTCCAAGCAAGGTAATATTTCCCCCCGTGGTCAAACATGTCTCTCAGGGAAATTTCAAATTAACAACCTCGTCTGTATGACAGTGATGCTCATTTACAATCACCACGTGATGTCCACACAACAGTATGCCTGCACTCACACACAACAACAAAAGACTTTTTTCAATTTTCAAATCCACTTACAAGGCTTTGGTCAGTCCAGGGCTATAATAGAAAATACTTGCCCCGAGATGCTGTGCAGTGGAACTAAACCAGAGGAAACAATGGGAAAACAAGCTTCTTAACCACAAAGCCACGACTGCACCTATAAAATTTTTGCTACTTACATGCTCCATGTATTTGATTCTTCAACTGAGTAAGAATGTAGAACAGGGGGAGGTGGCTTTATACCAAATAAGATAGAGGGACAGCCACAGGTATGTCGCTACAGAAGAGATACATGACTACAATATATAAGGGGGCAGTGGTGGAAGTAGCTGGGAAGGAGACAACAGTTGTGGTATGGGAGAGTCATTTTAATATCAAGTTCATTAATACAAGACTGCCACCATAATAACAGGATGGCAGGCACATACTTACTTTGAGCCACGTCTCTGAACATTTCTGTCCTCTTGCGAAAATCTGCGAGGCAATGTCTTTCCACGAAAACCACTAAACTGATTGCGACCAGATTGACCAGGTGAAGGTCCTACACCAGAACGTGATCCACTTCGGCGATTACCCATGCCTCCACGAGAAAACATTTCTGGCCTGTTTTCTTGACCACCACTTCCAATCATATTAAATAAATCTTCATCATCACCGCACAAAGCCGAGAATCTGTAAATAAGTTATTTGAATAAATTATTCATTAATCTCAAATTTAATGGAAACAAAGGCAAAAATAGAACAATGAAAGGGTCAAAGTAATAGTTAATAAATAATAGTTAATAAATAGTTAATAAATAATCACCTGTTGGTTGGTGTTGTTGTGAGTCTGTCACTCTGTTGATTATTTGAACCACGGCTGCTGCCTCCCCCCGTACTACCACGGCCCCACATACCGAATTTGTTAGAACCAACACTTGGACACAACTGTATATTGTCATCATTCTTACTCTGGAAGACAGAAAAAAAACAAAAAAGAAACAGTAAATATAAAATAAAAAGGGAAAAGGGAAATAAACATTATATGATTATAAAATCTAGAGAGGTGCAGGCATGGCTGTGGTCAAGAAGCTAGCTTTGCAACCATATGGTTTTGGGTTCGGTCCTAATGCATGGCACTTTGGGCAACTGTCTTCTATTAATGCCTTGCGAGTGAATCTGGCAGACTGTGAAAATCCATCGTGTGTGTGTGTTCTCTCCAACACTGCTTGACAATCAGAGTTGGTTTAATCACCTCTTCATAACGTAATAGTATGGCAAAAGAAGTCAATAGAAGCACCAGATTTTAAAAAGAAGCACTGGGTCAATTTGTTCAACTAAACCCTTCAAGGCAGTCCCTCAATATGGCCATAGTTCATGCACAAGAATCAAGTTTATCTAAAACCAAGGAAAGAGTAGAGCATACTGATTGGTCAGTGTAATCTAAATTCTATAAAAAAGGTGCAAAGAACAAGAATTGTATTAATTCTTAACAATCAAAGAAGCTCAAAAAATAGTTCATAATTTAGCCCGAGGCAATCTATATAGCTAAACCTTTTAATTTGGAAGGAAGTGGTGGTTAAAAAGACAAATGCAGGAAGAATTTAATGATGTGCAAGATATTCACCTTAGGCAACCACATTTTGCTAGGGTCAATTGGTGCCCTAAGAGTTCGTCCTCCTCCAACTGTATTCCAGCCATCACTGTCGTTAGCCTGTGGTGGTGTGAGAGGTCCCATTGAGCCAGCACGCCCCCCTCGATTCCGTTGAGAGGAATATGATGACAGCTGAGTGGCAGCAGCAGCGTCCATCTTCAACCGGTGTTCAATCTCTTCGTTCTCTATGTCCTGGTGAAGTTCTTTCAAGGTCTTGGGACCTTTCTCTGCATGCCGGGGAACCCATTTGTTTTTGCGTAGATCAATAAGATCCAAAAGCATAAATCGAATACGAGAGGATGTTTCCCGGCCTCCAACAATTGCTCTTATGTCTTTGAAGTAACGATTCATTTCTTCATTCTAAAATTATAATCAGGAGACATAGGTAACAGATACAATGGAACAATGAAAACAACTTAAACTCAACATTGGCTGAAGGGAATTGAAACAAAACTTTTACTATCAAATATGGACAAAGTGAAAATTTAGCTAAAGAAAGAATCACACTAGATACTTTTACTTTTAGAGTTTTCATATCTCATAGTTCTTCAGAGTAATTAGAACAGGTAGCAGTAATTACCACAGTGAAAGGTTTCAGAGCAGAGAGCTTATTGAGAGATTTTGGCAAATAATACATTGCAGGCCTCATTTTCAGTGGTTCAAAGGAAGTTGTAAGGGAGAAGTTTAAAATACAACAATCACTCAAAACTTTGTTACTAAAATATCTTAGAGTCAGAACTGGGTCATATTTTGAGGAAGTAATTCTACAACTCAACCAAGTCTCAACATGTAATCTCAGAACTGGCACAATATATTTTGTCAGCTTTGTCTCCTGTAGACATATGTAAAAGATGAAGAATTGCAAGATATAGTGTTCCAACTGATTACCTTCTCCCTTACAGTGTCTATAGCTAACAAACTAGGACATTTCAGAATGAAAAGTCTTGGACAAAGGCACAGTAAAACAGCAGTGGCTTGAGCCAGCCATAACTAGTCTTGAGCTGTCTACAATTGTTTTTTAACACCAATTTTTTCTATGATGTGGTTTGGGCAAGTCTGCACTATAGCATCACTCCACAACAATTTTGTGTTATCCCACTTCACTATTTTCTATAACTAACCTCTACTATGGCAACCTCCTGTTGTTAATGGTACTTTAACAATGGAATGGATGAAGTGTGCCAACATTTCTACATCAATATAGATGTCTCCTTTATACATACATATCAGCCACTCATTTGAATAATCAGCATTTTTCTCAACTCAGTTGTCTTGGTGTACTCACCTTTTTCTATAGCACAACTATATTCACTGCCTATATTTCACTTACAGATACCAGAAAACCCCATGTTTCATATAGTTCTAACCTATTTGTACCTGGTTTCCATATGACTTTTAACAGGCACAAGCCGCATTATTACATCAAAAGTTAACCCCAATTATACAAAATACACTTGATTAAATCTATTCTCAGGGCATTTATTGGTACATATATTTATTGATCTTGCTAAGACCTAAAATCTGAATGCAGATCTTAGAAAAACTGAAAAACGGTCAGTATTTTAAATAAATCAAAACCACTAGTTATGTTAAATTATTACATTAAACGTTTTTAAATGCTTGTTAAAACATGATGGCATGAGAACAGATTCAATCTAGAATCAATGATAATTTGATACTGAAAGCTTCTCTACAAACAACCACGCAACAAAATCTATCTACAAAATTGAAATTCAAAATATTTACCTTCGCTTTACTCTCTATCACTTTTCCAACCGTAGATAACAATTTACACATACATTCTAGTTTCTCTTCGTCTGCAGATGATGACAACCTTTCCAGACAACCATGCATTATGTCTAATTTCACCATATTCATTTTAAACAATTCTCCAATAAACCTAAAAAGAGAAAATATTACCCACTGCACAAAACTATATAAGAGATAAAGTAATTTTCCTTCATATTTTCTCTCATCAATTTAACTCTTTAGCATTTAAACTGGCCCAAATACTCAACCTGTTTTATGTTCAAATCAGCGAGATAAGGCCTATCATAACCATCCAATGATGTCATTCTAAAAATAATTGATTCATCTTAAAATCTTTGAAGGTACGAGAATGCAAGACAAAACAATTTCCACCTAAATATGACTGTATTGTGAAATGTTCAACAAGTCCCCTGCCCCCTCAAACCCCAAAGTTTGAAGTGGAGATTGATTTTTGTAGATATTGATGTGGCTTCAGCAAGAATTCTGATTTTGAAGGATTTACACTTGAAAATTTAGGAAATGTAGAAAAAAAAAGAAAATAACAGTGATTTGCCTTTGGGTGAATCAGATGTGTTCCAGAATGTTCATCTGATGAGAAAGAGTATATCTTCTGAAAGCCCTTCAAAATGTATCAGTGACAAGGTCAAACAATACAACTCCAATACATATCCCTGTTTTGTTGCAGACTGTATGATGCATGTGTACAAACAGTCATGCTACATGGCAGTGAAACATGAGTTGTGGCTGCTGAGGACATGTGTAAGCTTGCAAGGAATGAAGCCAGTATGCTCTGATGGATGTGTAATATCAGTGTGCATACATGACAGAGTGTAAACACCCTGAGAGAAAAATTGGACTTAAGAAGCAACAGATGTGGTGTGCAAGAGAGACAACTGCACTGGTATGGTCATGTGTTGCGAATGGATGAGGACAGGTGTATGAAAAAGTGTCACACGCTAGCAGTAGAAGGAACCTCAGGAAAAGGTAGACCCAGGAAGACCGAGGATGGTGGTGAAGCATGACCTTCAAACACTGGGCCTCACCCAGGCAATGAGACCTTTGGAGATAAGCTGTGCTTAAGAAGACCCAGCAAGCCAAGTGAGACTATAACCATGGCCTATGCCAGTGCAGCATAACCAGCCTGTTTAAGAGTACCCTTCAATCATTGGGCAATAAACTGCGCTTGCGAAGACCTGTTGAGGCAAGTGAAGTCGTTGTCGTAGCTGATGATAGTACTGCCTGATTGGCACCTGTGCCAGTGGCATGTTAAAAGCACCATTTGAGCGTGATTGTTGTCACTTCATAAAGACTGGCTCCTGTGCCAGTGATATGTAAAAAGCACCATTTGAGTGTGGTTGATACCAGTACCGCCTGACTGGCCCTCGTGCCAGTGGTACATAAAAAGCATCCACTACACTCTCAGAGTGATTGGCATAAGGAAGGGCATCCAGCTGTAGAATCTTTGCCAGATCAGATTGGCTGTGCTCAACAGGTCTTCGCAAGCTCTCAGTCAAACTGTCCAACCCATGCCAGCATAGAAAACGGACGTTAAACAACAAGGGTGATGATGATATTGTGAATAATTGATATTTATACACCTGCTATCTTAACCCTTTAACTTTCAGATTACTCTGTTAAATGTAAACTTATTTATTCACATTGTTTTTAATCATGCAATTATCTCATACCTTTGAGATCTTGTTAATGTGATCGCTTAGTTTTAGAGTGACATAGTTGGGTTGGTGTAAGAGGCCCAATCAAGCCAGTTTGAACATAAAACAGGTAAAATATTTTGGCTGGATATGGCTGGTTTATACGCTAAAGGATTAAAAATTAACATTACACACAAACATTGATAACCTTCTTGAGCAAGATTAATTCAAAACAAAGTGAATAACTAGACATTACATTTGACAGAGTAGTTTAAATGCTGAAAAGTTAATTATGAACTCAAAATGCATTTGACTGATATCAAAATCAAAACTTTTTCACTGTCACCATGACCTCCAATTTTTTTCCAAAGGAAGACATGGGACAAAATGGTGATCTTTGGACTGGGCCTCACTGAGGAATGACAGGGGACCAGAAGTTGTAATTTGTTGTACTTGAGAGGATGTGCCAAGCTGAGTAAAATTGCTGTTGTCCACACAGGCTTGTCCTTTACAGGTGCCAGTGCTACATAAAATGCAATCATGCCAGCGCTGTTTGAATGCACCTGTGCCAGTGGCACATAAAATTCACCCAGCACACTCTGTAGAGTGGTTCGCTTTAGGAAAAGCATGCAGCCATAGAAACCATACCACAACAGACAATTGGAGTTTGGGTAGCTCTCTGGTTGGCCAGCTCCTGTCAAACTGTCCAACCCATGCCAGCATGGAAAATGGACATACGATGATGATGGATCATCATATTTCCAATGTAATACATTGTCTGAGACTTTTGATTCATTTCAAATATAAGTAAAAAAAAAATTGGATGGAATTAGTAGAACATTATTATTAGTAATATGGTGATGTAACTTAAAAGAAATCTTAAGTAAAATAATATTGAAAGGTATTAATTTAACCCTTTACTATTCACATAAGATGTACCATCCTGAGCGTGACCGTTGCCAGTACCACCTGACTGGCCTAGTAGGGTTTTCGAGCGAGATCGTTGCCAGTGCCCCTGGACTGGCTCTTGTACGGGTGGCACATAAAAGACACCATTTTGAGTGTGGCCGTTTTCGTGCGGGTGACACGTAAAAGCACCCACTACACTCTCTGAGTGGTTAGCGTTAGGAAGGGCATCCAGCTGTAGAAACTCTGCCAAATTAGATTGGAGCCTGGTGTAGCCATCCGGTTGCACCAGTCCTCAGTCAAATCGTCCAACCCATGCTAGCATGGAAAGCGGACGTTAAACGATGATGATGATGATGATTCTCTCAAAAGTAATTCTTATTTATGCTGTTTTGAATTGATTATGCATTATTTTGTAGCTTTGAGATTTTGATGAGCTAACTTAATTGTTAGAATGATATTGCAGGGCTGGCGTGGTCAGGTTTAGCATGAAAAAGGTACAATATTTTGGCTGGATATGACCAGTGTAAGTGCTAAACAAATCAAAAATGCTACATTTCCATTTAAAGAAATTTAAGGTTTCAAGCAGGTTGGTATAAAAAGGGCTGATTTAATAATTTCATTAGATTTTACTTCTCATAAGAATGTGATGTAGCAAAGATACAGTCACATCATGTAAACTGTAATTACCAATTGCACAGTGCATAATCCTTTCAGTAACTTAGTAACCTCAAATCTCTCTATAGAATAGGTTTCTGTAATGGAAATTCTGGCAAAAATAATGTTTTTCCGAAGATTTTTCTTTCTTTCATATTTTACTTTTCACTTTTCCTTCACCAGGAGATGTGGGAGTTCGAAAGATAGAAGTTCCCAAATACCTCCTACTTAACTGACTTACCCAAGATATATAGCCTTAAAATTATAAATTCTATATGAATTATATATAAATTATATACACATCTGCATGTGTATATACAAGACATGTGGCATGGCTGTGTGGTTAAGACGTTTACTTTGCAACTGCATGTTTTGAGGTTTCATCCCACTGCATGGTACTTTGGGCAAGTGTCTCTCACAACAGAGTTAGGTTGACCAATGCCTTGTTAGTCAATTTGGTAGATGAGAACTGTGCAGAAAAGACTGTTGTAGGTTTGTTTATGTCCTTGTAACAGCTTAGCAAAAAATAGGCTGATTGAGTAAGTACCAGACTTAAAATAAGCACCGTGGTCAATTTAGCTGACTAAAAAAACCCTTTGAAGCTATGGTGCCCAAGTGTGGCTGCAGTTTAATGACTGGAAATAAGCGAAAGACTAAAAGGAATCATCTCTATTGAAAATTTATTAATATTTTATACACATAAGTCATTTGATATCAATTCATGACAATCTTACCTAATGTTTCCAACTGATTTACGTCTAGATATATACATAACTGTATCAAGCTCCTCCAACAATATTTTCTTTTCCTCCTCCTGAAAAAGAAAGAAAAAAAAACCTCAATTTTAGAAAAAAAATGTTGATAAGAAAATAAAACAAATTCAGTCCATTACAGAACTTACGAATTTTGCAAACAGATATTACTAGGGTCCCTGATGTTGACTAAGAAAGAAGACCCAGTTAGGAGCCAAATTTGTTGTATGAAATTCCTGGTTAATTTTGCATAAAACATTATTCCAAACACAATTTTTGTATCATTTCTAACAGAAACATTTTTATTTCTTTTTTTTTCCTTTTAAAATTTTTACTTGAAAATAATCCATATGACTGTGATGAGAAGTTTGCTTCCCAACCACGCTGTTTTGGGTTCAGTCCCATTGTGTGGCACCTTTGGCAAGTGTCTTCTACAATAGCCCCAGGCCGTCCAAAGCATCAAGAGTGGATTTGGTAGATGGAAACTGGAATAAGCCCATCATATATATCTGTGTGCATGTGTGTGTGTCACCACTACCACTGCTTGACAATCGATGTTGGTGGTTTATGTCCTTATGACCTAGCAGTTCAGCAAAAGTCACTGATGGGATAAACACATGGCTTTAAAGGCGGGAGGGGGGTACTGGGCTCAATACATTTGACTAAAAATTCTTCAAGGCAGTGTCCCAGCATAGCCACAGTCTAATGACTGAAACAAGGTATAAAAAAGAAAATAACAGGTAACTCTTTTTACTTCAGTAAGGTGACCCTGCACTCCTTACACTGACTTCAGACTCTGCTGGAGCGGTTGCATCATGACGTTATGCCAAACACACAACTATTTACTTCAGTTTAACTTGGAAAACAGGTTCTACCCTATTTCACAAATTGAACCTAACTGAACCTAATTGAACTATATTTCCATCAGTCGGTTGTAACTCCTGATATGTGTTATTGTTTTTCAGTGACAAGATGGAGATTTAACGCAGAATACACAGACCTAGATACAAGACATCCCATCAACCCATCTGTCAATTTACTGCCTTAAATTGGTACTTTTTTTTTAAACAACCCTGAATGGATGAAAGACAAAATTGACCACAGTGAGGTCTGATCTTGAAATGTACTTCATCAAAAAAAATACTGCAAGGAATTTCTATCCAACACTCTTGTGGTTCTACTGATTCTTAATTATTTCACAAGTGGTTAGCAATAAATACAAGAGATTAAGCAAATAAAAGATTTGACTTCAACTCACATTTGCTGCTTCTATTTTTTCTTTCAAATCAAGAATTTTCTGTTCACTTTCATTATCCTTTTCAAATTGTTGCCGGCATTTTGTTAATAGCAAGCTATGGAAGTCAACATTCTTTTCAGGATTATTTTTGGAAGGCACTTTCAGCTGCAAGTCAAAGAGGAAAACAGTAACAGTCAGCTTCAATATCTAAATTGCAAGGAACAAGAATGATGTGTACATTTATACATTTTGATAATTAATTCTTAAGTAAAATACTCACCATCATTAAAAATGTACAGAATTTGGCATAAGCTGAACTGTAATTTGGCTCCAAAACAGCCTGCAATGAGAAATATTTTCAAGGGTTATGATCTTGTATCATATTTTCAAATAGATATACTTAGAAACCTGCTGCAAGAAAGGCTTGAAGAATGAAGTTTGCTTGAAGAATGAAGTTTCCATTCATTAATCACTCAAAAGTGTCAACATCTTTTTTTTTTTTTTTTTTTTTTTTTTTTTTGAAGTACAAATTATTACAGCAAAACTTTGGAAATGTACAACAGCCAATCAAATTACTGAGTTTGGTTTAGAATCTTTCAAGAGAGGTTCCAATACACACACACATACACAATTTGTTTCTAATAGCTGAATTCAAAATGGAAAAGCTATGAATTATCTTTTCTACTACAAGCACAAGGGCCTGAAATTTTGGGGGAGGAGACTAAACTGATTACATTGAAACCAGTACTCAACTTACACATATTTTACCAAACCCAGAAGGATGAAAGACACAGTAAACCATAGTGGCAAATGAAGTCAGAACTTAAAGTCAAACGAAATACTGCTAACCATTTTGCCTGGTATGCTAATGAGTCTGCCAGCTTTTGCCACTATAAATAATAATATGCAATAAAGAGCTGCTTTGGTTCAATGGTAGAACGGTCATCATGTTTACAGACCAGGACAAGTATTCTACATGGGTAAGTGACTTTTTACATGCTATTATTTACAGTTTTTGCACTTTGAGTTCAATCATTAAACAAGAATTATTTTACATTCTCCCTGAAAGTTTCTAAATTCTTGACATCAATCTCTCTCCCTATATATATATATATATATATATATATATATATATATATATATATATATATTTATATATATATATATATCTTATTAGCATATATATCTGTAACATAATATGTGACAATTATTCAGTTGCCATAATAAGACTGAGTGTCGGATGTCAGGGCGGAAACCTGCTCCGGCATCTCTTCAGTTATCGAGGTAATCAAAATATGCCTCGATAGCTGAAGAAATGCTGGAGAAGGTTCCCACCCCGACATCTGAAACTCGGAATCTGATTATGGCAATCGAATAGTTGTCACATTATATTACAGATAAATTCCTCTATTTACATATCAAGGTCACTTTCACTCTTTTGTTGTCTTACCATTTCTATTTATTTATGTGTGTGTGTGTGTGTGTGTGTGTGTGTTTGTGTGCGCACAAAGAATAAGTCCTGAAGTCGATTTGCTTGACTAAAGGCGGTGCTCCAGCATGCCACAGTCAAATGACTGCAACAAGTAAAAGAGTAAAGAGAGTATATATCATATGTATATGATATGTATATACATACATATATATATATATATATATATATATATATACATACACATACATCTATACTATATATAAAACAGAGATGTGTGTGTAATCGCTTTTCACGTGAAATCGACTTCACCAAATGCTTCCATACTTGTGATGCGTGAATAATTTGACCTCGGATAAATCTTAGGCTCTTCATTTGATTTTTTTAATTAAAAATAAATAATATTGCTTTATATTTAAGATTCACTTCTTTAAAAAGGTTCCTCAATGTCAACTTCCGGTAGCCATAGTTTTTTCTTCACTTTAACTTCAATCGTTACTGTTCGCACTAAAAGTTTACTCACATTTACTGATGTAAGTAATTTCATCATTTACTAACAGAAGTACGGTTTTGTGTTGCTGTTTCGTTCACTGAGTGACAAATTTTGATTCGACATCACTTTAACTTCAATCGTTACTGTTCTCAATAAAAGTTAACGTTTTCATTCGCTAACAAGTTCACATTTACTGAACTAAGTAATTTCATCATTTACTAACAGAAGTACGGTTTTGTGTTTCCCCGTTGCTGAGGTTTTTTTTTTTTTTTTTCTGGTACCTTCGATACTGCTTCCTGAAGACATTCTTCAAAGAATTCAATATCAGTGTGACGGTGATGTCACATTCAATGATGACATCTTCAATGAGACATTAGACGACAAGGTTCAATCACTGGGTGGAAACAAACTTGAAATCTATGGTCTTCCAGCTCCTCCTGTCAGAGATGTTCAACACAGATTAGCACAAGAGCTAATCAGGGAAACAACATACAACATGGAAAGTTTGCAAGCAGTTGTCAATGAAAAGGAACCAATTCTGGTACAGGATCAAAAGGAGATATACTGGCAAGTTCTTACATCTGTGGACAATAACACTGGTGGGGTTTTCTTCTTAGATGCTCCTGGAGGCACAGGAAAGACATTATTGATCAACCTGCTCCTTGCCAAAGTGAGACAGAAGAAGAAGATTGCTCTGGCTGTTGCATCCTCTGGAATTGCAGCCACACTCCTAACAGGTGGAAGAACAGCCCATTCAACATTCAAGCTGCCTCTGAACCTCATCCAAAATGAATCTCCTTTATGCAACATAACAAAGAATACAGCGTTAGCAAAACTCCTTACAGATGCCAAACTCATTGTCTGGGATGAGGCAACAATGTCCCATAAGGCAGCCTTTGAAGCGCTTGATAAAACACAAGACTTCAGAAACAATAAGAAGATCATGGGTGGTGTCACCCTCCTCATGGCTGGTGACTTCAGGCAAATGCTGCCTGTCGTTCCCAGAGGAACCAGGGCGGATGAGCTGAGAGCTTGCATCAAGTCCTCATATATCTGGCAACATGTCAAGCAGCTTACTCCGACAACCAGCATGAGGGTTCACATTCATGGTGACCCGTTAGCCGCACAGTTCTCCAACAAGTTACTTGACATTGGAAATGGAAAACTTCCACAAGATCCAGAAGATAATCTGCATCATTTCCCATCTGGCAATATGACTGCCTCCCTTGAAGAACTAAAGAGCAAGGTGTTTCCAAACATTGCCACAAACTACAAAAGTCACAAGTGGCTATGTGGAAGAACAATTCTGGCACCAAGGAATGATTCTGTAGACAAGCTGAATTTAAATTTGTTAACTCAGCTTCCAGGACCTGAATGTTCATACAGATCAATTAACTCTGTCCCTAATCAACAACAGGCAACGCATTACCCAGTGGAGTTCCTCAATTCACTTCAGCCACCAGGATTTCCACCACACATTCTGATCGTGAAAATAGGTGCTCCCATAATGCTATTAAGAAACCTTGATGCACCCAGACTCTGCAATGGAACAAGGTTGGTTGTTAAAACAGCCATGCCCCATGTGTTGGAAGCAACAATAATTACAGGCAACATGATGGGTGAGAATGACTTCATTCCAAGGATACCTCTCATTTCAAATGATCTCCCCTTTCAGTTCAAGAGACTGCAGTTTCCGGTCAAACTTAGCTTTGCAATGTCTATCAACAAAGCACATGGTCAATCTCTAAAGGTGGTGGGACTTAACCTCCTTCAACCTTGCTTCTCACATGGTCAGCTGTATGTTGGATGTTCTAGAGTTGGAGATGAAAAGAACCTCTACATTCTCAGTGATAAACATGGCAAGACAGAAAACATAGTATATGAAGAAGCACTTACATGAATAATATGTACATGTCATATACAAAAGTGTAAAACCATTGAGTGTTAAAGTAAGTATTACTATTACACTTTCACTTTTCAACTGACATGCGTCAAAGTATAACTGTGTATATAACAGTGAAACAATAACGTGGTATATTCGCTGTGTGAATTTTTTTCATTTAATCCCCATTTTAATTATCGTAAAAGTTTCCAAGTACCAATAAGCAACAATTTCATTAGGCAACGCCGGGTGGCTCTGCTAGTATAATATATACATGTATATATAATATATATACATATATATATGTATATGCCCACACACATGCGCACAAACAAACAGGTATGTAGATATCCTAAACAGCATAATCTTTCATAGGTATGCTTTTGAATATATTATTTCTTTCTGTTTCCTCACCTACTGTTATTTCTGTTATCTTGGTGCTTTAATGTAAGACTTTAGCTCTTATTTCTAGCAGGTTGATGCTTCTCTGCATCCTTATGCTTTGTGCTGATTTGTATATGTCTGTCTGTGTCTATATATATATATATTTGAAGGACATCCAGAAACTGGAGGAGCATGGAACTGACATTATTTCTGAGAGCCAGGCATTGTGTTGAAGGAGATAACCCAAATAATATCATTACATCTGCACTGAAGACCTATGGCTACTCAAGAACTTTAGCACAGAAAGAGCGAAAGAAGCAGGAGTTTATACGCTCCTACGCTCTCATAAGATCCCACATCAGGACTCTTGATGGCATCTTTGCTAATGAACAGAGCAAAGATGACAAGGATGGAGGCACGTATGTAGATGAAAGATGATCCCCCACTCGGTAGACACTCAAGGAAACAAAGAAGAAGGTATAAGTGAGAAACCCGCCAGGAAAAAAAAACCCAAGTAAGTGAAAGAGTCAAGAAAGGACAACCAAAAGAAGCAAAAATGAAAACAAAAGATGAAACAACCGAAGAAAGAAGCAAGTCTGACTACCCATACAACAAAAAGGGTAAAAAGAGACGGCATACACAAATATGTGAATTCTACATGAAAGGTGTCTGCCGTTTTGCCCACTAACATGAAACAGGGTGGAAACTACCTGCCAAAAGGAAAGGATCACGTACCACCTGCCCCAAAATAGAAATATGCAGATGTAATGCATGTTACAAACCAGTCCTATCAACATGTTGAAAGGGCAGCTGCTGAACAGTCTTTTTTGTGCTTGGCACAAAAGATTGTACAGCAAATGTCCTGGCTACATCAATCTCACAGATGGGACGATCCCCAATAGACAAATGTACCCAAGGTGGACACCACTGAACAACAACATTGATATCACATGGGTGCTCATACTGAACATCAGAAGACTTAACACTTAGTAACAGGACTAAAATTCCTTTCCTGAGAGACAAAGCAACACAAAGAATATGGTCTCTATGCCATAATATACATCTGGAAGATCCTAGAGGAACTTGTCCCAAACTTTAGCATTGAGAGTTACACTAATGCTAGAACAGGGCACCACTGCATAGTGCCAAAGACTCCAACTTTGCCATCAAGATATAAGACAAGATATTGCAACAGCCTGGGTTTTAAAGGCTCACAGCTCTTCAATATCCTCCTGAAGGAGCCAAGAGACCTACATGGGGTGGATGTGTCTCGAAAACAAAACTAGACCTCAATCTGTCAAGTGTCCCAGATGAACCAACTTCGCAGCAAGAAGTGCAGATGAGGGCAGCGGCATGAAACTCCCTCATGCATCAAACGTCAATTTCTAAAAAGAATTAGTGAAGTAAAATTATGTAGCCACACCTCATGAGCTGAAACTAGATCAAATCATATATATAAACAATTGCAGCGTGGAAGATGCTTATAAGGCATTAGATTCACCATTAGATTCACTTCAACATTTAAATTTAATTTGTGTCAAAATATTTTCGTTTTGAAACTGTGACCTGTTCACTGACAAAACTTCATGCAGTAAGAAGTGTGTGTGCGGGCGTGTGCACACGAATAGCTTCTTTTAGTTTCCACACACAAGGCTATGGTCACCTTGAGGCCACAGTAAGAGACACCCAAAGTGCTGTGCTGTTGGACTGAAGAAAACTCAACCACACCCACGGCTGCACATATATATATAAACATCTAAAGACAATATCATTTGTGGTAAGTTATTACCATCAAGACAATAATAGTACCATACCTTTTCAAAGACAAGGTCTGTTACAGCACCAAGTTTGTCTTCAGTATCAATAAGAATTAATTCCATCTGATCTACTAAGGTTTCAAAGTTCTGTGGAGTGAGTTTATTAAGTATACTTCGCACTCGCTTCACAACAGCATCAACACCACTATCATCGACTACAATTTGCGGTTTCTTTGATGATGGTAACCAAGCATTCTCACAGGTCTTTAACTTCACTTCTTTTGGAATTTGAATGATAATGTTTTTCACTTCTTTCTTCCCTTGTTGACTACCTCTTTTTGTAACACCACCAACAGACTGAAATTTGTAAAAAAAAAAAAAAAAAAAAAAAAACGAGTTAAATACAAACAACAATGAAGTAAGGAATATACGGCTAAAAATAGTTAGCTCCAGACTAAAACTCACACCAACTGTGATACTGGACGCAACTAGTGGTGAGACCAGAGTTTCTCAACCATTTTTTACCTCTGGACCCCTTTGATTCCTGTCTTACTTGTGGACACTCATAATCATTTGATGTTTAAAAAAAAATCATATAAAAATAATTATTAAAATGTCTTGTGTATTGAAGAAGTACAACTAACTTATTGGAGATACAAAATCTTATATGGACTCTCAAGGGCCATATTGAATCCAGTTGAGAAACAGAGCTAGAAAGAGGAAGGCTGAAATATTTGACATCAGTTGCTCCTCTTTTCCAGGTTTTGTAGCATGAAGAAATACAGTTCATTGTTGTAGACAAGTGTCATAATACAATTAATAAAGATTTTTATTGGCTTGTAGTGCTGAGAAAACCCATGCAACAGTAGGGCCAGCAACAAGATATACCAGGCCTTTGGGTAAAGCCTTTGCAACAAGCTAACAACAGTAGCATGATCAACAAGTTGAATCAGATTTCCAGCATTTTCAATAATCAGCAAATGGATTTATACTTTTATGTTCAGTTACGTAGTCACTCAGGTAGTGTTTCATTATGCCTTAGATATTACTACTGCAGCTATCAACATTGTTTGCAAAGTACTTGTAGCTGAAGACTAGTTTATGCCTAAGCATTCTGAAACCTTGCATTTCACAGGACATTCTAACACTGTCAAATCTTCAGCAGACTCAGAATTTTTACAGGTAGCCTTACAGTAATTTGACTAATACCATTTTTTAACTAATATTCTATATTTTAACAATCCTTGTTTGCAAATTTTAAACCAGAGCAATATCTTAATATTGCTAAACACCATTGCCTCGCCTATACTGAATTAATACGATTTCATGTCCCCACCCCACCAAAAAGACCTATGATTAGATTATAAGATATCATGATTAAATTATATATTTGAAATTTCCCAAAACTGATTGCAACATTTTAATATTATGCATGCAGAAAGTAAACTATTACATACCGATCGTGCAGACTTGACATAGAATGGAATAAACGGGTCATTGCCATTCCTCCAGTCTGTATTTATGCCTTTGTCTCCTCCCAAACCAATCGTCATACCACTGCTTTGTAATCCTACTCCAGAAGTAACAGTAGTTAAAGGCTATAAAAGAAAAATAAGTTCATGAAAAAAAAGGGGGGAAATAAACAACACTTTTTGAAAGTAAATCCAAACTTCATTAAATCATCATCATTTAACGTCTGTTTTTTTTTTCATACTAGCATGGGTTGGATAGTTTAACTGAAAACTGGTAAGCTGCACCAGGTTCCAGTTGTGGCTGATGCCAGTGTCGCCTAACTGGCACCTGCGCTAGTGGCATGTAAATAGAACCCTATGAATATTGGGCCTCACGGAGGCAATGACAAATGACCAACACCTATGGCAATATACTGTGCTTCAGAAGACCTGTTGAACCAAGTGAGATCGTAGTCATGGCTGATGCCAGAGTTACGTATCTGGCACATGAAAAGCACCCACTGCACTCTTGGAGTGGTTGGTTTTAGGAAGGGCATCCAGCCATAGAAACCATGCCAAATCAGAAACAAGAAACGAAATCATAACTCAAGCAATGAAGGTAGCTGAAACAGTAAACTTCACTGAATGGATTTCATTTTGTCCTGGAAGATTCTTGGTTACAATGCTATCACAGCAACATTACTTGAAACATCAAGCAATACTCTAAACACGAGTATATCATTAACAATCATTAAATAAAAAAAAAAAACAACAACACAGCTGTGTGATTAAGAAGCTTGCTTTGCAGCCACATGGTTTTGGTTTCAGTCTCACTGGGCAGCAGCCCTGGCCCAACCAATGCCTTACAAGTGAATTTGGTAGACAAACACTGTTTGGAGGCCTGTCATATTTGTGTGTATTTTTATCCCTCTCCGC
Source organism: Octopus bimaculoides (assembly GCF_046866305.1). NCBI lineage: Eukaryota > Metazoa > Mollusca > Cephalopoda > Octopoda > Octopodidae > Octopus > Octopus bimaculoides. Next base: position 15,288,937 of record NC_142951.1, on the reverse strand, counting down.
CACCACTTGACAATTACTGTTGGTTTGTTTACATCCCCACAACTAAGACATTTAGCAAATGAGGGTGATAGACTTAATCCGTTGCAGACGGATTTAGTACTGACAGTCTGTGCTGTGTACCTGGTATTAGGCCGCTCAGTAACTACATAATTTTATAGTGTATTTACAGACTCTTCTCAGTGTGGTATATTTGAAATAATGGTGCCACACTGAGCGAGACATCACACTGCTCACACGAACACTGTTTCAGTGTGATCAGTACCGCTTCCCGTCTGCAAGGGGTTAAAAAATATGTAGTGGGGTTGGTTTATTTGACTAAACCCTTCAAAGCGATGCCCCAGCATAGCTGCAGTCCTGTGACTGAAACAAGTAAACAATGAAATATATATTTAAAAGGAAAGTATTTGATTAAGAAATAGTAAAACTCAAGTTGTGCTAATGTAGATCAACAGAGGATCAGAATTCAGTTTGAAAGCCGAAGAATTTTAGGATGGATGAGTACTCCTACTTTCCATAAAACAACACAACAAAAACAGGAAGCCAACACATATACAGCTCACCATCTAATACTAATGATAGTGTTAGATGTGTCAATTGTAGTTAATCCTGGGAAGCTAAGAACCCAATATTGAAAGTTCCCTAAATTAGTAATTACATAGAGGTGAAGGTGCATGGCTCAGTAGTTCGAGCACTGGGCTCACAATCAGGTATAATGAGTTTGATAGACCAGGCCGTGTGTTATGTTCTTGAGCAAGACACTTTATTTCATGTTTCTCCAGTTCACTAAGGTGTACAAATGAGTTGCAACATCACTTGTGCCAAGTTGTATTGGCCTTTGCCTTTCCCTTAGATAACACTGGTGGCATGGAGGGGGGAAGCTGGCATGCATGGGCGACAGCTGGTCTTCCATAAACAACCTTGCCCGGACTTGTGCCTTGGAGGGTAAGTTTCTAGGTGCAATTCCCATTGTCATCCATGACCAAAGGTGGTTTACTTCTTTTCAGATTATTAGACTGGCACTCCCAAAGTTAAGACAACAACAGTTCCAGTTGATCCAATCAACAGAACAGCTTGCTCGTGAAATTAATGTACAAGTGGCTGAGCACTCCACAGACAGGTATTCTTAATGTAGTTCTCAGGGAGATTCAGCAGGACACAGAATGTGACATGGCTGACCCTTTGAAATACAGGTACAACTCCAGTGGACTGGAGCTCAAGGACATTGCCGGAAATTGCACTTGACCATATGATCACGAGATGAATATCCTTAACCATCAAGCCACGGGCCTTCAGGCTGTTCTGTCTAATGCAATGCTTATTTGTTCACATTGTTTTGAATTACTCATGCGATTATCTTTCTGTGTTGAGATTTTGATGATGTGCTTGTTTATTTTTAGAATGACATGGTATGTTAAGTGTGAGAGGCTGGATATAGTCAATGTAGTCAGTCTGTACATAAAATAGCTATAATATTTAGGCTGGATGTGGCTGCTTTAAATGCTAATGGATTAAGCATTGAAGGGGGTACCCAGGAAGACTTGGCATGAAGTGGGATTCAAGAAGCAATAACAAGCGACTGAGGCCTTTGGAGATATGCTATGCTTGAGGAAACTTGGCAAGCCAAGTGAGACCTTAACTGTGGCCTATGCCAGTGCAGCATAACCAGCCCATTTAGGAGTAATCTTTAATCATTGGGTAATAAACTGCGCTTGCGAAGCCCTGTTGAGGCAAGTGAAGTCGTTGTCGTGGCCGATGATAGTACCACCTGACAGGTACCCTTGCCGGTGGCATGTAAAAAAGCACCATTCAAGCATTGTTGATGCCAGTGCTAGCTGACTAGTCCCATGCTGGTGGCACGTAAAAAGCACCATTCGAGTGTGATTGTTGTCAATGCTACCTGACTGGTTCCTGTGCTGGTGGCATGTAAAAAGCACCATTCGAGTGTGGTCGATGCCAGTACCACCTGACTGGCCCTCGTGCTGGTGGCATGTAAAAAGCACCCACTACACTCTTGGAGTGGTTGGCATAAGGAAGGGTATCCAGCTGTAGAAACTTTGCCAGATCAGATTGGAGCCTGGTGCAGCCTTCTGGCTTGCAAGTCCTCAGTCAAACCAGCCAACCCATGCCAGCATGGAAAGCAGACGTTAAACAATGACGATGATGATGAAAATTAAGTTGAGAAAAAAGCAACTTTGGCTTGAAAAGGATGTTATTTTATTAGTTTGATCTAATGCAGAAATCTGCTATCTGTTGGACTGTAGCTCTGGACAAATAACCCTTTTGATACTATATTTCTATTGAAATACAGTGCCTTAGTTTCAATCAATTTAGAAAATAATGATGAATTTAGTAAAATAAGTTATCATTGGCTGAGTGGGTAGAGAGTCAGAACAACAAGTGATGGGGGTGGGAGCTACAAATAGTTGTTGGTAAAGAGACTCAATACAAACAGCAAAAATGAATGAGATTTGGAAATAAAACAAACATTTTCAACAAATGTCTAAGAATTGTTGATGCACATGGAGAAAGATTTGGATGAAAATATGCAGTCTTTATATCCTTAAGCATATTATTTCCCATTGCTTTCAACTCCTCTAAAGTCATTGAAATCTCTAATATTTACAGCCACTATTACCTTTATTTCAAACATTCCCCTCACCCTTTTTTCATTAGTTAGTCTTAAGCATGATACTATCACGATGTATATGAAGCAAGGTTAAACACAGATGGTTTCTCCTTACCTTCAGCAACCCATAAGTGGGAATGGATGCAATTAGAAATTGAAATGAAGTTGTAGGCTCCAAACTTAAGCAACACACTGTTATCATACCAGCAACATTGGGATAAAGGTTAATGTTCGAAAGAAAAAAGTAATTACTTACTGCAGACAAAATAACATCAGGTAGATCTGGAAGATTTTCAGGCCTGCTCAAGGAGGCAGAAGCATTCTGCAAGCCCAAGAGCGTGTCTCTGTCATATTGCTTTAAGTCTGTAGGGTTTGTGTCGTTCCATTGATCTGTTGAATATACCAAACTCCATTTTAATATCTCAAAAAAGAAAGTGTATTAAACATTAGGTACAGATATATAATGGTGGTCCTATTTAAGATAAGATGTTAAAATAACTGGTTTTCTGATACAATTCAGTCTCAAAGTAGAAAAAATTTCGCTCAATTCATTAATAAACATTTAAAAAATTCAATGTAATATATAAAATATATTAACCAGGTAAAAGAATAGACATAGCTTAATTATGTATATTATGGTAAATAGATTGAGAACAAATTATTTTTTTAGTTTTCTTTACTTCCACTGCCACAATAAAAAACAAAAGCAAAACCCGAAGAGATATGCCAAAGAATATCTTTTCAGGATTTAAACCCATCAACATTCAGGTTACACTGTCAAATGTAATGCTTATTTATTCACATTGTTTTGAATTAATCCTGCATTATCTCACAGCTTTGAGTTTTCAATCAAATGATTGCTTATCTTTAGAATGACACCACAGAGTAGGTGTAAGAGGCTGGATCAGGCCAGTTAGAGCATAAAACACGTTTTGCTAGATATGGCTGATTTAAATGCTAAAGGATTAAACATTTAAGAGAAATCACTTCTGAAATGAGAGGATTTCAGGTTCAAAAAGCAAATGAAAGTGTCACTGATAACAGCTAGGTAGATTGTGTTTTGGATGTTGAACGTCTTTGCTGGGGACGTTACACAGTGCATTTGTAGAGTAAACTAACTTGCTAAATACACATTCTCAAGAACAAATTCTGCTAAATATCAATGCTTCTAATACAATTTAAGGTGTATAAATAACATGCACAACTAATGTCTAAGGAAGAAAAAATTGCAGCTGGTTTTAAATCTCTGAGCCTTTACTGAAGAAGAAATTATAAAATAGAAATAAGTGAACAAAAAACATCTACAGTAGATTAACATGTGTCAAAACAGAAAAAAAAAAAAAATCTAACATCACCACTTCCAATTTTCAAGCATGACTGACCAATGTAATTTATGAACAAAGCATTTTCATAAAACTAATATTCAAAACTGGAACAAAAGGAAGATATGTAGGCCAATCTTAAAAAAACAACAACTAGAAACAGCTAAAATGTAAGCCATTCTAACAGCACCTATAAATTGGGTTAATCTAAAAGCCAGTTTAGATTAACCTAGTTTATTAGTGCTTGTCTGCCTTCACAGGACCAATTTCTATCTCGTACATGTTAAATCAAAACAACAAAATAAGACTCAATGAACTATTCTTGATTCCAGGGGAAAATATGCTGTTTGTTCTTATTCTTAATAACTGGTTTTGATTCTCATTTGTGTTGTAGACAAGCTTGGCTTAATTAGATTAAAAAATTAAGTTCTTTGAACAAATCCTTAAAATATTTTTGCATTGAAAACCAATTTTAAAATGTACAGCTGTTCACAAATAGCAAAATGAAAGCCAATTATACAATTAAAATAACTATAAACCAGAGGTAGTTCAATGTATTAGACAGTTATTATATAGACAAACATAATTATTACATGAATAAAAAAAAAGATCCTACTCTATAACTAGCACCTCAATGTATGAAATGTTACAGCAATTAAGTTTTTCGGTTGCTGAGAAGTTGAAGAAAAAAGTAATTAGAAGCAATCAGTTTAAAATGTAGCTTCAGTCACCTTTTTGATAAATAAAGAGGATAGGAAAATTTCAAAACATTGGTGTCAGTCTTAAAAGATTTACAGTTGATAGGAGTGGTCAATAACAATATTTTGTTATTATGAGCAGGCAGAATTGTTAGTACAATGGACAAAATGTTTAGCGGCATTTTGTCTCTCTTTACAATCTGAGATCAAATTCCACCATGGTCGACTTTGCCTTTCATCATTTCCAGGTCAATAAGTACCAGTTAAGTGCTGAGGTCATTATGATCAACTTAACCCCTCCCTTGAACTTGCTAGCCTTGTGCCAAAATTTGAAACTTATTATTATTTAAGGTGAACTGGCAGAACCATTAGCATACCGGACAAAATACTTAGCAGCATTTCGCCTGTCTTCACGTTCTGAGTTCAAATTCTGCTGAGGTTGACCTTGCCTTTCATCCCTCCTTTCGGGGTCAATAAAATAAGTAGCAGTTGCACAATGGGCTTAATGTAATTGACTTACAGCCTACCACAGAATTGCTGGCCTTGTGCCAAAATTTAAAACCAATATTTAACAAGTTTAGACAGCAAGCTAGCAAAACCATTACTGCACCAGATGAAGTGCTTGGCAGCATTTCTTCCAGCTCGTTATGTTCTGAGTTCAAATGCTGCCACAGTCAACTTTGCTTCTCATCCTTTTGGGGTTGATAAAATATCAGCAGAAGATAGGAGGTGGGGGGTCTGTCAGTGTAATTGACTTCCTTATCCCTTAAAATTGCTGGCCTTGTGTCAAAATTTGAAAAGATTATTTATAAAAATAAGTTTAAGGAAGAAAAATTGTCAGAAGCATTAGAGTACCAAACAAAATGCCTGTGGTCAGAAGCATTAGAGTACCAAACAAAATGCCTGGTCAGAAGCATTAGAGTACCAAACAAAACGTCTGTGGTCAGAAGCATTAGAGTACCAAACAAAATGCCTGTGATCAGAAGCATTAGAGTACCAAACAAAATGCCTGTGATCAGAAGCATTAGAGTACCAAACAAAATGCCTGTGATCAGAAGCATTAGAGTACCAAACAAAATGCTTGTGGTCAGAAGCATTAGAGTACCAAACAAAATGCCTGTGGTCAGAAGCATTAGAGTACCAAACAAAATGCTTGTGGTCAGAAGCATTGGAGTACCAAACAAAATGCTTGTGGTCAGAAGCATTAGAGTACCAAACAAAATGCTTGTGGTCAGAAGCATTAGAGTACCAAACAAAATGCCTGTGGTCAGAGTTCATGGTTGACTTTGATCCTTCTACAGTCAATAAACAAAGTACCAGTGAGGTACTGGAATTGATTTAGTTGACTAATCCCCACCCCTAAATTTCTGGATTTGGTTAAATTGGAAACAATTATGCAAAGACTTAATAAAGGAAGAAAAATAATGTTGAATATTAAAATAATTTTATTTAAATTCATCAAGAGTAAAACTCACTTGATTTTGAAATAAATTGTACAGTCTTATCACACACCATGTCTGTGTGGTAAGAAGCTTGCTTCCCAACCACATGGTTCCAGGTCCAGTCCCACTAGCACATGGCACCTTAGGCAAGTCACTTCTACTAGTCTCAGGCTGACCAAAGCCTTGAGAATGGATTTGGTAGACAGAAACTGAAATGAGACTGTGTGTGTGTGTGTGTGTGTGTGTGCATGTGCGCGTGTGTGTTCCCCCCCTCATCATTTGACATACTGGTGTTGGTGTGTTTACATCCCCATAGCTTAGTGGTTCGGCAAAAGAGACAGAATAAGTACTAAGCTTGAAAACACAAGTCTTGTGGTAGATTTGTTTGACTAAAACCCTTCAAGGCAATGCCCCAGCATGACCGCAGTCAAATGATTGAAACAAGGAAAAGATAAAAGATTTTTTAAAAAGTCTATCAAAACAATGATTTCTAATAAACTAATTAATGAAACCTTTCAATGAATAACACAATATTACTAACAAAAGGAACAGCAAAAGATATAAAACAACAAATTACTAAATAACATCACTAGTAAGCACAGGTAAAAATAACTGCCAAGTAAGTTTGCCTAAAACTATAGACAAGAGATATGCAGCATTCTATCCTCAAAAGAATTTGTAGAGCCACGGAGCAGACTAGTCACAAACATCTAAGCAGCCTTGACTTAGGAGAAGCTGACAAAAATTATTATTATTATTATTATTATTATTATTTGGAACACAGTTAAGCTGTTTAGCAGCAATTCTCTAACAAAGCACTGGAGTGGAAGTTTGCCAACAAGTGGTTTACAAATTGTCAGGCAGCTGTTGCGATCTAGCTAAAGAACATTAACACCATATTTCACCGCTCAGGAAATGTAAAATATTGGTATGTAAGAAGAGAAATGTATGGAGATATGCAAGCCAATGATAATGCACATAAAAAAAAAAGAAAAGAAAATTATAAAGAGTACACACTGACAATTAGATAGTTCTTTTTCAGTCCTAATTTAACAGAGCTCAGATAGAAAGTCTTCTATTGCATATTTACAAATCGTCAAGTTGAACATGAATAAAAAACCATTTTGAACTTCTATTAAATCCGAGTTAATTAAAGCTTAGCATCCAAACTGGCTATAATATGGCTGTCATACAGACAAAGCAATTGAGTTCAAAGTACTCTTACATAGCTATGTTGATATAGACATACTGGTGGAATTCTGCTTTAAGCATACCATTTAACTCCTCAAAACCATTTTGCTTTTCATAAAATTTTCATGAAGTTGTATTCTACACATAAGAATTTGTATGATTATGCAAAAACCAAAAGCAAAAAATAATTTTGTGGTTGATTTAAGGGCTATTTAGCTATTTTTAGCACATCACATGACCACCTCATACCCTACTCAATCGTTTGTCAGTCTGATGTATAGATGATTTTTCAATAATTTTCTCCCCATAAACACATTTAGTGGTCTATTGTTGGGATTTAAGCTGAAAATTCAGACTGTCCATATTTTAAACTTTGATTTAAAAAATTTTGAAAAACTTTTCATAGTTGTGTCAATTCCTGTGAGTAAAATACAAATTCATAAAAATTTTCTGAAAATTCCAAAAAGATATGAGGAGTTATATGTATTTAAATTATGTAGGAACAAATGCTTCGTTTAATATTCCATTTACAATGATTATGAATAAAATACACAAACAAGTCCAAGGAAATTATCAGTAATTGAGAGTAAAAGTACCCCACCCCAGCATCCAAATTACTCCATCAGATGTAATGCTTATTTATTATTCACATTGTTTTGAATTAATCCTGCATTATCTCATAGCTTCAGGATTTCAATATGTTTGTTTTTAGAATGATATTGTAGGGTAGATGGGCGAGGCCAGATCTGGCTGTTTTAAACACAAAAAAAGTAGAATATTTGGGCCAGATAAGGTCAGTTTAAATGCTAAAGGGTTAAAAAAAGAAGTCTTGTACTTAAAAATAAAAACTAGAGAGCAGAATTAAATTATTCATTTATTCCTATTACTACAAAGTGTATGGTCCAACCAACCTCTAAGAAAAACTATACCTATAGAAAACACAGACTGACAAAGTACTAGGATGTATGCAAAACAAACAAAATAGTCAAACAAAGAACAGGAACTATCTTATTTCAACAGTTGGCTCTTCTAAGTTCTCTGATATGAAGGCACTATGTATTTTCATTTTTATATGACAGCCTTTCATTAACTCCTTTCTGTATTATCTCAAACATACTACTCATAGAGGTGTCAGAAAATTATCCTGAATGTACTTGTCCTATGTGTTATCCAAATATCATACAACCTGAAATAACTTGTGCTGCAGTTAGGGCTGCTATTTTCTCAATTGCTCTTCTTTCGGCAGCATGTGGTTGCATTGTGCCTGACTGCTTCTTTATTATGACCAGATTGTAAAGCATGTAGCCTGCGCTGAGCACTTTCTCTTGCTTGCATTCAGCAAACAAAACAACAACTGCTACAATCTAGCTTACGATATTTTGTACATGAATATCTTTGTATATTTGTGAAGGCACGTGGTTCAGTGGTTAGAGCGTTGGGCTCACAATCATGAGGTAGAGAGTTTGATTCCCAGATTGGGTTGTGTATTGTGTTCTTGAGTAAGACACTTATTTCAAATTGCTCCAGTTTACTCAGCTGAAGAAATGAGTTGCAACTGGTGCCAAGTTGTATTGGCCTTGGTATGCATGGACAATTGCTAGACTTCCATAAACAACCTTGCTCAGACCTGTGCCTCAGAGAGTAAGTTTTTAGGTGCAATCCTATGGTCATTCATGACTGAAGGGGGTCTTTACCCATACCCTATCTTTGTATATACAAATAGAAACTTGACCAAGAAAACAGGTTTTTTTAAAATTATTTATTATTATTATTATTATTATTATTAAATCCATTCAGATATGGTTAAGAAGAGGATTAATGATTATTTAATATACAGTTCAAACTTTTGCAGGCACTTAGTCCAAGTTATTTTTAAATAAAATTTTCAAATAATCAACACCGAGATAATAGGAAGGTAACCCCCCCCCCCCCCAAAAAAAAACCTTCATGCTTTAATGAAGAGTATTGTATCTACTTTTTCCATGTTGATTAAGCTAGTACATTATCAATTATCACATATGACAAGAAAGGATGATGCAATATGTCCCAGAGGAATAAGTCCAGAAACATTGCATTGAGAATGCACTAACTTTACAGACAGCATATCAAGGCAACAAATTATCATGAAAAAAATAGAACCCGATACAGTAGAGAAAACAGTTGGCACTGTGTTATCAATTGCCAAAAGGAAAACTAACACCACTGACAGATTTTATCCAATTATCAATTTCTTTTATTTATTTTTTTTTTTTCCTGCTACATTCATTGTGAATGAAACCTTAGAAGAGTAGAGGGAGGCTAAAGCGTTGGCTTTACCTCCAAAAATGTTACAGATTTTTCCACCACACCCTTTACAGCTGACAACAATGGTTCATGCTTTAACAGTTTCAATGTTGAGACAGAATCATTGAGAATAGCTGTTTGGTGGAAGTTGAGTTAAAAGACATTTCAACAATGTAAACAAATAGCAAATACTGCTGTTGCTGCTTCTGATTTCACTTAATCCAAACTTGTCTTCCTCTTAAGTGACCTTCCCAATAACATGGAAACATGCAACTATGTGTCTTGTAAAGAGAGGTGTTAAAGCAGTAATCACTTCCAATACAATTCTCAGATCAATAATACTTTTCTCAGAGTGGCAGAAACAACCAGAGTGATTCTTTCCTGGAAAATGCAGTGGAAGTTAATTCAACAATCAATTAAGACTTTTGTGCTACAAACGACAATAATTCATGAAGAGGCTCGTGGCATCAGAAAATTTTTGCCAGAAATTTACTCGTCTTTAGTCCTTTAGAATTATCAATGCTTTGTATATACATTTATGCAACATTCATAAATATTTCGCTTCTAATATGTCACAATATGGAAATACTGAGTAAATCCTCCACAAAACTCAAGTTTGAAACTGAAGAAAACAATCTCCCACCCAACTTCTAAGCATCTTAATTCTAGTCAATTAATTCTATAGCATAATTACTATGACTGATTGGATGAGAGCCGAGATATAAGAAACAAAATAAAGAGCTTATAAATGGAACTTGCAAGAAACCAACCAGTCAATCTAAATATATTCAGTCGCAATTGCATTGAGAGTTTAAATTTGCTATTTGTGCTTCAAGACATTTAACTCTAGCATTCAGATTACTATCATATGTAATGCTTATTTATTCATATTGTTTTGAATTAATCATACATTATTTCATAGCTCCGAGATTTTGATCATTTGATAATTTTTAGAATGACAGTGTCTAGGGTCGGTGTGAAAGGCCAGATCTGGCCACTTTGAGCATAAAACAGGTAGAATATTCAGGCTGGATATGACTGGGATAATTCTACACTGCTTTAATTCATCTAACCAAAATTAGACAGCTACAAAGACTAAGCTGGGAAAGTTAGATGTGATAAACTACAATCGCATCCAGGAGTCAGTTTCTCAAACTAAAACTCTGTAAAAAGTGAAATCAAGAGGCAGCACATGTAAGGATTAAACTTTAATTAATGTCGAGGCAATGAAAATGTTTATAAAGTATGTGGTTGGTGTTGCATTCTATTGCTGTGATATAAATGTAAAAGTATACCAGAAGCAAAATTAAATAAGAGAAAAATATATTCTATTGTAAAAACAAAAAAATATTGCTTGGAATCTTATTTTCTTTACAACTTATAAACTACATCTATAAAAGATCAAGTTACCTCAGAGACATCAGATATGCCAATTTATCAAATATTTAGAGGCACACAAAAACAAAGCAAAAGAAGAAAAAAAAAGCTCTGGCTGCAAAACAACCCTTCACTCACCTCCTTTCTCTCTCTCTCTCTCTCTCTCTCTACACACACATACACACAGCTAATAAAATTCCTCTATTCCAAGAAAAGCTTGTCATTAATATCTTATTAAATACATTACAAATTAATATTTTGCAGAGTCAGAATCCATTCTACCAACATTAACATAAATATTACAGTAAAAATTTTAAAAGAAAGTTACAATAATCAAGCAATTGATTGTCTCTTCTATTTCTATCTTTATGGCCATCTCCATTGTAAATGGGAGAGATGGGCAAGTTATTTATATCCAAACTATTTATATATTAATTAAAATTAGATACAGAGAAATTTACCTGATGAAACAAATTTTCTGGAATGCATCTTAATATTTTCTTAGATTCTCATCGTTGGCAACATAAATATTTCCATCCCTTACACTGAATATCAAGAGAAACCTACACAACATAAATACAAATAATATAGAAAATAAGGGTTTTCTTTTTGGTGTTTAAAGGCATTATTATCTGTTATGGTTCATGGAGGGGAGGGGATTAAATGTGTATACTTTCTGTGGTGTTCAGTGAATAAGACAAAAACCAAGAGTATTGGGAATGTAGTAAAAACAATTCTAGTACACAACTGCAAATGGATTCTTTAACTGTTTGCTTACAAGAGCAAAGTATTCAGAGCACCTGTCCTAATAGAAAGCTAGCATAGCAATATTACTATCAGCTACTACAATGGACAAGGAGGTGATGCATTAGAGTATAATATTACCGGGAGAGAGCTGGGTGAAAATTTCTGAGGCAAATTTGACTTAGATAAAACAATTATCTTGCATTTTCAACATTGATATATGTTCTGATTAAGTCTTTTCAATGGTACAACAAGCAATGAAGAAACTTATCAGCTGACCATGTTGTGTGTGAGTGTGCTACAAGCTGAATGGATCAACAGTGGAGCCAATGAAGAATTTAGTGCACTGTTATTAAATTAAACCTAAACTAAAATGTATCAGAAGAAGTAGAAAGTTGGCAGCATTAATAGGTCTCTAATTTTCAAGAAGCTTCATTGCTGAAGGGCCACTGATCAGTGTTGCAAGATTCAAGAAAGGTAGGGCCAGAAAAGTGCTGCCTTTGTTGGGAACAAAAATGCTCTCTAGTCAAACAGGTAGACCATATGAAGTAATGCTTAATGTATAAAACTGTGGTAATGAAACAGTGAATGCAGAGAGTGTCTGCAGCAACTAAAGAGAAATTATTACCACTAATTGAATGGTTAATTTATGAGAATGGCTTGGTACAAGATACTACTGTAAGTTTTTGAGTATCAAAAGCACAAGCCCATAGATACAGGAGAAATGACTACACCTGTAGATGCCAGCTGACTGAAACAATATCTGGAGTTGATGTTGGGAAAATACCACCAGCAAATGCAGAACAAAAGAATGACTTGAGGAAAAATATTCAAGTCAGATTTTAAGAATATTGGGCCTCATAAAAATATTAGAGACAGTAATATGTATTAAAAACCCATTGTCCATACTAAAAAAAAAGTGCTGAAAGAAACAAAAAAAAATTTTTTAAAGACAATTCAAATTGGGTAAATTAACTTCTACAACAAAGATAAATAAATCAGATCCAGTCTTTCCAGAATAGCAGAAGTTAGATATAGAAGCAGAAATGGAAGAATATTTTTGAAGAAGCAATATCCTAGCTTAGCTTAAGATGAGGAACATTACATAAAAATTATTCTAGAAACACAAAGCCCAATTACATATGATGAAAGGCTCAATTGAAAACTTAACATTTCTGATGTGAAAAAATAATTTAAAGTTAAGCAGCCAATAATATACTGAACTGATATTTAATGTTACAAAATCTGTCAATTTAACAATTTGGATGTTGGGCTTTTACAGATTAAGATGCATGAAAAAAATATACCTCATTGCAGACCTGGTCAACCTATGTCAACAAGGGAAATTTTATTTTAAACAATAGCTAATAGTTTTACAGATATATAAATAATATCTTGATAAAGATATTTGAAGCAAACTAGAAACAAGATACACACATCCAATGGTTAGAATTTAGATAGTTGTGTAAATGATAGAAGGAAAATAAAATCTAAATAAACCAGACAGCAGCAAAAGCAAAGAAAATTGTTTTAGAATTTTCATTCAATCAGAGAAGAAATCCTTTGCATTAATCATTCTTTTAGTCAGTACAGCAAATCTTTCTTTTTTTTAAATTTAAAGCAATTTTTTTCTTTCTTATTACATGCACAAACAAGTGTTAGTTGAAATGGTTGACTCCACCTAATCAGAATATCTTCAGATGGAGAAGAAGAAAAAAATCTTATAGTGTAATTGCATTTAAAAGCCTGGAAGGATGTAACTAAATTTGCAAACTATTTTTACTTTTGTTCCTATGTACAGTAAATTAAAGCAGAGAGGTGTGTGTGTGTGTGTGTGTGTGTGTGTGTGTGTGTGTGTGTGTGTGTGTGTGTGTGTGTGTGTGTGTGTGTGTGTGTGTGTGTGTGTGTGTGTGTACTGTATTTCTTTTCTATCCACAGTCAAATACCTTTTAAGGATTAATCTTAAGGTAAAGGAACCATTGTCAACAGAAACAGTCTATCAACTAACATACTGATTAGATTTTGAAATAGCTTAGATTAGCAAAAAAATACACCATTTTGATAAAAAGGCAGTCAATAAAGTTAGAATACTTCACTGAAAAAAAATGTTGAAGCTAAAATTAAGAGTGACTAGCGGAACACTGTCTACAAAATAGTAGGCACTGACCTACCCACAATCCTAATTTAAAAATAAATATTTCCAAGTCACAGAGTAACCTAATAGCTATAATACACAGCAAAGAAGACATCAAATTTTGACTGCTTTTCTGCTTTGTGAGAGACAAATGTGCCCAGTAAACGATTCTGATCATATTTCTCTAAATTGAATTTAGCAGTTGCAGTTGAAACTGAAATGTCTTATAAATGGAATTGAGGTGTATTGATTTAATTCATACATCAAAAACCATCCTGCATTTTTTTTTTAATACCTAAAAGCAGAATTCTTCAGAAGTGCTGGTATTAATAATACAAGACAGATGATATCTAGAGTTTGCTATATAATATTCATGTGGCTTGTGTGAGTCAAAGCATGCTAGATTATCTAATAGTTAAATATTACTATTAGATATCTAAAACATTACTCACTCATGATTTTAGAAGGCAGCATTTACGTAAGAAAACATTTAGAAATACATCTTCCAGAACATGACCTATGAGAGAATAATATACATACATACAGCAGCAAAAATCATACAAGCATAGGAAGGGAAGATAAAATAGTAATTGTAGGTAAAGTGATATCTACTCTAATAATAAAGTGATAGAATTATTATTAAATGTCTCTAATACCAAGGATTAAAAAAAAAAATAACAAACAGGAAAAAAAAAAGCAAGTCTAGAAATAATTGGCAGCAAGCATGCACAATTCAGAATATAGATAGAAATAAAGTAAGTTTATTCTGTAAAAACTTCACTAATCGACACAAATTCTAATCGAAATTTAATTACGTCACATAACATGAAAAGATTTAAAAAATGCAAAGATAAAAAAATATTATTTACACTGAATACAACTTTTTTTCTTGTTTTTCCTTGTTAAATGTTTGGGTTGATATATTTAGTGAAAAATAATTTTTTACAAAGCAGACTTACCCGTCTGACTGCCAGAACTGTGTGAGATATAAACGGAGCTCTTATACCTACTTCAATAGAGATCAAGGGCAGTGTCTACAGACTGGTCAATGAGACGTCTGAACTAAAGACAAAAATGTACCAGGCGACTTAAACAATTAGGTAGCAGACACCTTACTAATCAGATAGTTGCACACCATATATAACAATCTCCAGAGTGTCAACTAGATGTCTTTAAACATTTTATCATCCACCACTACCACCACAACTGGACAGCAACTATCTAAGCACACCTTGCAACACCAAAACTTGCTAACTGCCAACCTTAACACATAACAGAAGACCAATAACTGGACAACTAAAATCAAATTTTAAAACAATTATAGACTAAACAGAGTTTACACAAAAGCGATTTCAAGTAGTGGCTGGGTGGTAACAAGTTTGCTTCCAAACTACGTAGTTTGGGGTTCAGTCCCATTGTATGGCACCTTGGTTAAGTATCTTCTACTATAGCCCTGGGTTAACCAAAGCGTTGTGTGTGTGTGTGTGTGTGTGTCATAAATGAGTGTCACTTTCATGAAAGCTGTGTCCTTTGTTTCCCAAAATCTTCCATGAAAACATGTCTAGCAATGGGAAAATATTATCTCAATTGCAAACATTTGATGGTTAGCAACAGGAAGGGCATCCAGCTGTAAAAGAATCTGCCTCAAAAATTTCCACCCAACCCAAGCAAAGTGGAAAAGTGGACATTGAAATAATGATCAAATGGGCGTAGTAGGCATGGTTGCTTAGCTAAGCTTACTTCACAGTGTTGTAGTTCTGAGTTTGATCCTAAAGAATGGCAACTTGGATAAGTATTCCGAGTATTTTATTGCCATTGTTTCAGGTCAGCCAAACCTTGTGAAACTGGACAAATGGAAACTGTAATAGACTTTATCCCACATCTTGTTGCATCACTGCCACCATCTAATCATCAGACATATCCACATGCATGTACACTTCCATCCCCTGTGTGGCTGCTGAGGTGTGAGCAATCAGAATGACAACAAAATTTATCTTTAAAAAAACCCTTAGGAAACAGTTGGAAAAAGAAGAAGAAAAAAAAAACCATTTCTTTCTAAATCTTTACTTGAACATGGAATATTCAGATTTATAAAACTAAATCACAAAGACCAATCAAGAGTGATCAAGCCTCACAAAGGCAACCAGCAAGTCACAAGTCCCATAATTATCAGGTTATAGAAGCAGCACGTTCATACGATGTATCTAGAGAAAATTGTTATAAGGGAAGCTCTCCAGCATAAAGTGACATTCACAGCAGAATTTGAACTCATTAGTGCAATTATAGATAGCTCCCATTGTTATCACTGCCCACAGTACGTATTTACAATGAGGAGAACTGGGCCAGTTGAGAACAATGTCTCTTAGTCATATGCAACAATGTATAAGTAATGGAATACAGAATGGAGAGCTTTTGATTGGTAAAGAAAACACAGCCAAGCTTACACAAAAAGATATAGAATAATTTCTTTTGCCTGGATACAAGGTTAATTTTTCATTCATTTTGTAAGTGAAGAGTATGGTTTATTGGCTTAACACAATGTTACTGATATTTCTCTTTATAAAACCCTACCCTAACTCAAATGAATGAAAGCTAAATGAACTAATTTGATTAGATGTTTCAAGAACACTGAAATCAAAACTCACTGAGTGTTTGACAAGCGTATATTTCTGAGTAGACAACTGTCAAATTTGGAGTAAGGTTTGATCTCAATGTTCTTGAATCCTCTAATCAGATGAATTGATTTTTGTGCTTTGTTCATTTTGGAAGTTTATAAAGTAACACTGTGTCAATTCAATAAAGTATAAGATTATCTGCAAATGTTAAGTAAGACTCTATATCTGCCTAGAGAAAGCCACTCTTTTCTAAAAGTCATGTGACCTCTCTCAGACATTTTTATTGTATTAGATAGCTTGCAAGGTGCATAGTGACCTCATTAATGTTGGCACTCCCTTATTCTCCTAGCATAAAATCCCCCCTCCCCACTGGGCACTCATGGCAACCTCACTAGTGCTGATGACACTAAAAAAAAAAAACACCCAGTACAAACTGTAAAGTAGTTGGTATCAAGGAGGACATCTAGCTGTGGAAGCCAAGCCAAAAAATCACTAGAGTGCAATGCAGTCCTTGGGTTCATTGGATCCTGTTAAACTGATGCCAAAATGGAACACATGCATTAAATGATATGATCATAATCTTACCTCAGTTTATCTCACTGAAGATACAATACTGTCAGGTTCTATTGGGATCAAGTTAATATGAAATAGAATCTAGTTCTCATTTGTGGAGTTAATAGCAATAAACTATTATTCTAACTTGCAAGATTTCTAGCCAACTTGAATTCTACAAAAGCCAGGATCAACCACCCCATATATTTTGTCAGTTTATAGAAAACAGGAACAAAAAACTCTAGATACTGTGCTTATCTTTTACTTCTAATTGCCAAAACAGATTTAAAGATATACAAATAATAAAATACTTGAAATTAAAGTTTTATTTGTGTATTTGTGAGAAGCTGAAGACCTTTCAGCAAGGAATTTGAATGACAAAACTAAAAAAGACACATTTAATTACAATTGTATATATATATATAACTTCAGCCAAAGGAATGTCGGCAAGATTATTTATTTAGTTATGATTGACAGGAAATTGAGCACCAAAGTAGAATTCAAGCATACTTAGCCCCAGTTTATAATAAAAAAGGCTTAATTTAATCTTTTAATAAGTATATCTAAAGACATTTTTGCATAGAGCATAAGGAAGAGAATATCACATGCTAAGGTTATCTCCACAGATTTTTTATAGAAACTATAGCCAGCACATCTAATGTGAACAACAATGCGATTGAAGATGGAAAAATAGGTAATGAGTGCATATGCAGGTTTCAATAGTTTTAACTAAATATGGTGTCCCTACAATATGGTGTAATCAACATGTACATACAAGCTTCCAGGTTTGTGATTAATATGTAAAATTGGTATATCCAATAATGTGACACTGCTATATTTAGTGGATATTTAAGCAATGAGTTCATGGATGGTTAATGGGTTGGATGGGTGCTGAAGAAAGAGTAAGAACTCCTGAAATATGGTATATACACCCATTACCTATTTTTCCATCTTCAATCAATTACATTAGACATATTCAAATATGAAACATCGTAACAAATTAATTGTTGGTTATAATTTCTATAGAATAATTTGCAGAGATAACTTTAAACATGTGATTTAATAACACTGCTAACACAGTAGGACACAGTATTGACTTATAAAGCATTTAACATATTCTGTCATATATTATGATTGCATTACAAAATATAAGTGTTCCTATGAGTAATTAATAGGAAGAGAATGTGTCAAGTAGTGTCAAAACTTCAACCCCCACTAAACATACACACACACAAAATGGTGCTAAATTTTGATTCAATGTAATGAAGTGTGATGTCTTCTAATGCTGTTAAAATTGTATCCACCACCACTAAACTTGCTGACTGTATTCCATATTTATCAATAAAACTCACTCCTCCTCCACCTGTTATCTATATTATGCATCAAACTTACATTCCCCTCAAATTCTTCCTCACTACAGTTTCATTCCGATCAGCAAACATGTTCAAAATGAATATGCACTTCAAGCAGTTATCCACTCAAAAAAGTTTATTAGTCAATATTACACCTGTCTCAAATCTACCTTGTATTGTTCTGTGGCATAGATCAATCTCAGATCAACCCCTACCTCCTTTGTTCTACTGCTACTACAAACAACTTACTGCCAATCTAGCATGACTAGTACATTTCTTTTTATGGTTTAATTAGGAGGGACTGTACCCATCACTTCAGCGGACCCTCCCATATATTAAGGTCTATGTGTCTTTTTACTCAGTTTCATATCTGAAGGAAACCACAGGCAGGAAGGGAATTCAAGACGATATTCTGATATGGGGCCAAGGCCAAGGTAGAAGTGACATTTCAGGTGGGTTGAGATGGATATAGTATGTAATCAGTTAAGAACAACGATGGTATGCACTAACTAGGAACAATAGACTAAACACTTGCAAATATTCTCAATTGCAATCAATGTCTGTTTAAAGAAAAACTTGATTCTAATCTTTCTTGCTTTCTGTCAGTTGTTTTTGTCTTTTCCTTTGATAGACTATTTTTTTTGCATTAAAATGGAAAAAAAAAAAAAGGAAAAGAAAGAAAGAAAGAAATTCGCCACCATATGTCCATGGGAAATAACAACACCTGTCAATGAAAAGAGTAGGTCATGCCATTCATACACTCAGAGATAAAAATTACTTCTGAAACAACCTCATAGAAATCCTATTGACGCAAACGTATATAAATAAACGATCAATATGTCAAATATTTAATAATAGTCAATTTTGCAGCTATTCACATGAAGCTTCAACAGAAATAAATAAGCTCGCCCACACCAACAGAATACAAGTACTTTAACAGCAAAAAGAATTTATTGGGCAAAAATGATTCAAGTATGGTTTACTATGCCAGCTAAGTCATGGCAGAAGCCTTCACTTGCAACATTTCATAAATTCTGTAGTATGAGAGTTAAATAAACTAGGATTAGATTCCCCAAAATTATATACCAATACCCACAACTTATTGGAAATGTATAAAAAGTATCTAATAATTCAAGAGGTGCACAAACAGTGAGAATCCAAACAATAATGTCTGTTCATTCTTTCTTAATGTTTTACCAGATACAAATGTGAATATCTGATCACTGTTGTTTCGTGCCATTAGAGAATACCTTTTCCTTTTAGACTATACAAGGGGGTGCTGAAAAGTTCCTGGCTTTGGGTAAAAGAAAACACAAGAGGATTGGTTAATTATGGTTTTATTCAACATATTCCCCTCTCAGATTCACACACTTATTGCAGCAGTCCTTCAGTTTTTCTAAGCCCTGTAAAAAAAAAATTGGAAAGTTGGGCCTCCAACCAGGCCTTTCATGAGACCCCTTAAAGCCAGGAGCTTTTCAGCACTCCCTCATGTGTCCATAACACATTAGGATTCTTGCTGTTCTGCACGCACCCCATGAATTATTATCTGCTTGGCAGACACCAGCACACATGAACAAATGATTTTGTTTGCTGATTCCAAATAAACATGAGCTCATGCACTTGTCAAACTTATCAGTCTGGTGGTGTAGCTTTGACTGAGGAGACACAATGCGGTTGAAACACTGTGGGGTATCAAAACTCTCTTATACTGATGAATTACATGTTATGAACTCACACAGTCTAAAGAGAGAAGTTCTCTAATGACAAAAAACAACAGAGATCAGATATTGTTGAATCTGCCAGAGTGTATTAAGAATGAATAGATACATTATTAGAAGCATCTATGTTTCTATAATGCATTTTATGACCAACAGTTGTTTACAAGTTTCCAATGGAATCAATAGCTCAAACACCACTATGTGTTTCTGTTATATTTATTACTATTTCATACAGAAAGGGTTCCCAAGGTTTTCATATACCAAATTCCATTCATAATGCATATGATCAACTTAAGACCATGGTGCCTATAGCAGATGTGAACTGAAAGCTCAATACTTTGATTATGTAGCTGGGTGATGTTAGAGCATAAAACAGATGACCCTTAAATTGGAGTGAGATGTCAAGCACAACAAGAATCTGGAAGGGAATTTTGAGTAAGCAATAATATATAGTAGCAAGGGGAAAGAAATGGTTCTGGAATGAATCTTTGAGAGAGCATTTGTAACTCAAGCTTTTGTGTTCCAAAAAAAAGAATATATGGTTTAATGATTCAGCAAAATGCCTTTAGATTTAGAGTGCAACACATAGGCAAAAGGCTTGGGCATGCAATCCCCTGGTGCACTATCCTTAAGCAATAAAAGACAATAATGTCAAAGACATTAGGGTCTGGAGTACCTTTACCTCTTTTTCCTTTATGCATTTTTACTCCAAAACAAACTGTCTCACCTACATTATGTATTTGCACTAGCAAATAATCTACATCTTTCAACATGCTTTACCTTGCACTATGAATGGTGCAAATTTTATCCCTCTCTTTAAAAATTAACAGAGCAGTCCCTACTTGCAAACAATTCTTCCCAGCAATTATCTTTACTTGCTACACATGCAGCTTTTTGAAAAGACATCAAGCCTTTTGTTGCACTAACTCAAGACTTATACACTGATTCTGAATCTCTAATCAAATTACCAAGCCTGTTTCAGTAATTAAACCACTGCATTAGTAACAATTGTAGCTTTTACTGAGATTAAAACCTTTTACGTGCACTATCATTCACACTTTGTCATTTTAAATTGTTCTGGCCACTGACAGCTTGCAGCCTTACATTTCTTCAATGTTTATTGGTGCCCCCCCACCTATTCAATCAAATTCACATTTTGGAGGAATGTTAAGAGAATAAGCACAAGAAAAAATTTTTAACCAAATAAAACCTTATGTGGTCCAATTTAAAATAGAGCAGTGTTACATTATCCTTCCTTGAGCAAACAAACTGCTAAAAACAAGCAATTTTTTTCCAGGAGTTTCAAAGTAGACCACCAGTTCAATAACTTGAATTTTAATATAATAGGCATTACAGGGATCAGTTTATAACTTTGGATATTCCTAGCTCAGATGTTCAAAACCTGGAAACTGTCTGCGTAACTAATTTTGGCTCCTTCTTCAAATCAATATTCAAATTAAACCATCCAATAAATAAATACAATATTTATGAACAAGCACTAATATGTTTTAAGTAGAGAGATATGTGCACAGTAACTTTACAGATTCTTAGAAAAGTAAAATTAACAGAATCTCATGCCAATATTCTCATTGATCTGGGGGTTAATTATTCAGCAAATTCTAAGAGAAGAGGCTAAACTGAAACACCACCCACCAAAAAAGACAGAAGTTGTAACTAAACAATGCTTATAAAGCTCACAAGCATAAGGAATCAACCTGCTGCAAATCAGCTGTTTACAAGAAGGTTTTTGAAAATGTACCACAGCTGAGAATGAAACGCATAGTTGGCTTCCTTCTGTTTATTACAATTTCCTTTTTTATAATGGTAGGTATGTATGTATATATATATATATATATATATATATATATGACGACTCTACGATACTCTAAAGAATTCAAGTAAATATTAAAATTAAATCATCCAATAAATAAATACAATATTTATGAACAAGTTAAAAATTTTATATAAAAGAATTTAGTAAACCGAAAATTGTAACTAAAATCTCACACAATTCTGAAAAAATCCAATCTGGAATCTCTATTTTGAAAACTCTTGTTCCATTTAAGATGTCTGCTCTTTAATTCTCTAAATATAAGTGGCTGAATTATCAGCCACAATGTTTTGAAGTGCTCGCAATATGAGCAGCAGATCTAACAACTGCTAACTGTCCTTGTTTATAAACAAATCGCCTAGCAACCTTCTGACCAATCAAAGACCTTGATTCATATGACCTATGGCTCTTATAAGGGGAAGTAAGCTTGTGGATTTGGGTGAAATTTTCCCCCCCATGTTTCGCAGATTTAAATCACCAAAAAATGGCCTGGAGAAAACTATCAACTGATCAGGCAATAGATCGAATATTAGACTTCAATAAGGAGCGATCCGTTAGTAAGAGAGCAATTTGGAAAGCGAAAATAGTTCTGCACCAATTGATAATAAATAAGAGTTTGCATAGCATTGCAGTCACTATTGGTTTAGAAGATGATGCACAAGATGTCACTATAACAGCACCGGACCTAGTCATTCACTTCTGTTACCAAGTCACAAAACAAAAATCTACAGGTACAAACATTTTTGTGAAAACATTTTTTGAGCATGTATGAGGAGAGGGAATTTCTTGAACAAATATCTAGATCAGCAGCCAAAAGGTTAAGAATTAGCTGAACTGAACTTCTTCGTCGGTGACCTATTTTTGATAAGCTTATTCTCTAGGACAAAATATTGATTACCTTCAAAAACACATAAGATTATGGAACCTCATTCCTTTCTCAAGAGCATTAGCTATATGAGTGAAATAAACTAGATTCACACAATTTATAAAATAATGAAATTTAAAATGACAACAAATATACAGGCATGAGCAAGTAGATTGCTTACAGTTTATACTCAAAGAAAATGAATTAGCTAATAATGTACACACACCACTTACTCTCTGAAACACCATATTGAAATTCAAATTATTTGCAGTGATAATTTAAGATGCTTAAAGTGCAAGATCTGTGCCTTTGGAAAAGGTAACTGAAAAGTTTCCTAACCACTTGTCTGTGTATCTATATATCAACTATAATACAATCACAAAAAGAAAAAAATTTCTAAAAATAATGAGCATAAGACCAAATAAAAAAAAATAATTGCTGTACAAAAACAATTTATATTCTCTTTAAATAGAATGTTATCCAAAGTGACAGAAATTTGGCTTTTCATAATCAAATTAACATGTTTTTGATTTAGACACTAGACTAATTCCAGAGAGTGAGATGTAAGGTCAACAATTGAACTGATACAATTACTGGTACTTATGGACTGCTCAGAAAGAGATATAAAGTGTCAACCTTTAACTTCAAGCAGGGCTTCATCATTCCTGAAGGAGGAACCCCTTCTTGGACTCCTTCTACTGCTGTGTCTCTCTGACCAGTCATGGCCATGTAGGCCCTAAGTAGTGGGTGAGATCATCTCGCCATCTTGTCTTTGGTCAGCCTCTTGATTTTGTCCATTGTCTTGGTGTCCATTCGAGCACCTTGTCCATCTGCTGTCCTTCAGTCGCATGATGTAGCCAGTCCATCTATATTTGTTCTCCTTGACGGTTCTCATGTCATTGACTTTCTTGTCCTGCAATGTGATGTCAAGCATGATTTGTTCCATTTTCTGTTGGGCTACAGCAAGAGCATTCATGATTGGTAGCGTTGAGAGCCCATGTTCCTTTGCTGTAAATCATCACTGGCAGTTATGTACTCATTAAGTTCTTCCTTTTAATTTTCATGGAAGCAGTATTAAAAGCAAAAATAATTTACAGTACTAGCCTCATTCTAGATGTATAGCATACCAAAGTTCACCCTAAATTTCTACCAATTCCACATATTTACCCAATATTCATTTTATCATAAAATGTTTTGGGTTTTATTCTTTTACTTGTTTCAGTCATTTGACAGTGGCCATGCTGGAGCACTGCCTTAAAGGGTTTTTAGCTGAAGTAATCAACTCCAGGACTTATTCTTTGTAAGCCTAGTACTTATTCTATCGGTCTTTTGCCAAACCACTAAATTATGGGGGCATAAACACATCAGCATCAGTTGTCAAGTGATAGCCATTGGGGGGGGGGGGGGGAGACACATACAAATACATATTACACACAGGACAGGCTTCTTTCGGTTTCCATCTACCAAATCCACTCACAAGGCTCTGGTTGGTCCGAAGCTATAGTAGAAGACATGAAAGTCTATGGGCTGATTGTTATATTTTATAAGTATATTCTGATTCAAAATAGCCAGCCACCCTTAACCTTTTCTCAACTAGAATACATGACTTATTAGGTTTAAATAATGGGTAAATGCATATGCCACGCCTAGTAAACTGACGTCAATATATAATACCAAACAGAAAGGAATTCCCAAATATGTGGCTACTGATAGAACATTTCTTAATGATAAAGACTCTTTTGTCTCAAAACATTCTTCTTAAATAAATACTACATAGATATAATAAATGTTCCTATATTAATGGAAAGAGAGAGAAAGTATCATGTTTAAGTAAACATTTGCGTAAGAAAGATTGTTGTAATACCACACAATGGTTAAGATATGTGGATTATTATATCATACATGAGAATATGCATCTATAATTTACTAATTCCAGAGAGCTGCCTCCTACAACAAATTTAACAGGTTATTGACCTATCAACCAAAGAATCAATGGTTCACAGCTCCCATTAATGGCATTCTGAATTTTGAGAACAGCTGAGTTAGTGGTTCAATCAAATTTTTGGTAGTGTGACATGTGTCTGGTCAAGGATACTGAATATATGCATGGGACAATTTACTGTTATATAGATATAGTAAAGGAGAAATAGGTCACATTATTTAGTATATATGAATTCATAAGCTTCTTTTTCCATTGATTTGAACTAAAAGATTCCCTAAGATACACTGAATTGACTTCATCAGAACTGGGATTAAACACAACTCTTGTCAGGCTACAATCCTAAATGCACCCCTGGCAACATACACATTGCACAATGTTTTAAAATTTTTAAACTAATTTTTTCTTCCCACCAGACAGCGGGGGTGGGGCTAGACTAAACATTGCTGAGAGATGTATATTTGACACTCCTAGCAATATAGTATTTTATCAAGCACACACAAGATGGCTTTCCTAAAATTTTATCTCCATATTGTTGAAGAAAGGTTTTACATCTGGATATAATTTCTACAGTTAACCATTTTAGCAAAGTGAAATCGACACCCTGAACAAAGTAGATGTACTCAGAATATATCAGACATATAAATAACTTCATAATAAATGTATACAGAGATTTGTTGAACCATTTTGATTGAAAACAAATATAGACATCAACTAAATATAAACTTCATATTTCAAACTATTTTGTGAAATTATCTACATTGATAAAACTGCAACTGTGTATCAAATACAAGAAACTTATATATTTCATTAGTCTTTAACACATTAACTGTGAAATTAAATTTCATGGTTATTCCAGTAATGGTGTTAAATATCTACCAAAAAATAGAATCAGTATTTTCTGGTAGTCACACTGCCTCAATAAACTCAACATGTCTCAACAGAAAATAGTTTAATCCATGATATTCCTCAACAAAAGATAGATTGGTACATAAAACTGCTTTCTACAGTAAAAGAGTTGCAGACCAAGCTATTATTGATTCAAGTGAAGAATCGGGAGCAGTAAAAGGACTTATGGTATTTAGCTATGTCCTTTACATTTTGATTTCAGATCCCACCAAGGCTGAATGTGCATCAGCCAGAAACTGGAGGCCAATCTTAATGGACTGTATCCTTCCCCAAAATTCAACATCTCGTGCCCATGTTAAAAACCTTCAGAGATTAAGTAAAAATAAATAAAACTATAATAAACAAATTAATCAACAAAACAGTTCACACTAAGAAAATCAACTCCTTATCAGGAAACTTATCGGCATTTGAGAATTTCTCAAACTCAAACAGGATGTATTAAAAGATTTCAGAATGAAGACTGCAACAAAAAGATCCTAAAATAAATTGTTAATTAAATATATTTCAAGATTACTGACACCTATGTGATAAATTTATTTCCCAGTGATCAATAAACTTTATCACATGACTCTGTAAAACTCCATGAAACAAACATACAATGCAAACAACACTGGCTATTCACATATTCACATACTGACATGCAATCCTGCAGGAAGGAAAGGAATGCCTAAGAAATCCAATATAGAGTGAGCAGATGTTTATCGGCACTTTAAAATAACAACACTGACTAACGTTGTTGATATTACAGAAGGAGTTGCAATGGATCCTAATGATTGCATGGTGATGGGTGAAATACTGAAGAGCAGACTGAAGTACAGCATGTTCTGTGGGTTGCATTGATGTTTTCAAAGAAATACTTGTGCGGTACAGTTTCATGCACACTACTTTATATCATTAGCATGTCTATAGAGGTGTCACTGCGTCTAAAAGCTAACCTAAGATAGTAGCTAAAACCATCATAAAGATTGCTTAAGTAAACATACAATGGTAGCAAACTGACCTCAAACACAGGATAGCTGAATACTTCAATAAATCCACTTTGATGTCAGATGTTATAATCATTATGCATTCAACAGAACAGTAATTAATTGTTAACTACGAAATCTACCATTTCCAATTAATTTTACTAAACACAAAGTGGGTTGAGATGTTGGACTATTAATACAGAAATGAAAGATTCAAACTCTTCACCACACAAACTCAGACAAAAAGCAAAATTCCAATTGTCTCATTCAATTAGCCTGTCTGCAAAATGACATTACATTCACTTACAAAGTTATCATTTAACAGCCACATTCTGTGCTGGCACAGATTGGACAGTTTAACAGGAGCCAAGTATCTAGAGAGCTCCAAAGCATACTTTGGAAGGGTTTCTATGGCTGAGTGCCTTCCTAATGCCAACCACTTAACAGGGTGTACTGGATACTTTTCCCTTGTGGTACCTGGTACCAGGTCATGTTAAATAATAATCATCATTAGAAGACCAAGTAAGATAAGATTCCACAAACATGATCCTTGATGCTACCCTAGAGAGCCATCCAACATATTCCAGCATGGAAAAACAGATTTAAGCAATAAAGTTGATACTAATTTGTTAAAAAAAGGTAAAACATGAGAATCAGATTGCAATAATCATCTTTGCTATTTTTCATGCGCATCAATTCCTTAGGTTCTTTCATTCACAATTTCAAAAATGCTAAAATTATATTTCCTGGACGATAACAACCATGAATTCAAACATTTCCTAACCAGTAGTATGCACTCGTTAAGCAAAACATGTAATTGCCTTCCTCAACTTACCTGGCTACACTCCTATTTCAATGCTGAACAGTAAGTGGTGGAAAAAAAACATACAAAATAATAAATAAATAAACAAAGACTGATGACTGCGAAGTTATGCACAATTTCAGAATCTTACTGCAGTCATTAATAGTACTCTTGAGAAGCAAGATATTACTTCTGCTTCCTTCTAGTCTCTTGGCTGGCTGGCTTCATGCTCTTGCTTGATTTGGCTGGTGTCATTCCAAGTTAGTGATCCCAGAGACATCATCATGCATAGAGCCAACCAGATCCACCAGTGCTCTCATGCCAGCCCTTCTGCATCTTTCAAGGTGATGTCGAGACTGATCTACTCCCTCATAGGTAAACAACATTTATCTTTTGGCTTTATTCAGACAGCCATTCCTGATATCATTGCCAATCACACATTGACCCAATGTTCTATTAACCCTTTAGTATTTAAACTGGCCATATCCAGCCCAAATATTCTTGTTTTATGTTCAAACCAGCCAGAAAACTGATTTCTCACATCTACCCTACAATGTCGTTCCAAAAAATAATCACACCATCAAAATCTTGAAGCTACAAGATAATGCTTGATTAATTTAAAACAATGTAAATGAATAAGTATTACACTTGACAGAAAAATTCTAAAGGCTAAAGGGTTAAATGCTGCTATAACTACAGTAAAGTACAGTTGACTAAAGCAATCACAAACACATGTATATGTACATACGCGAGTGTATATATGATGTATATATGCATACATACATTCTTCCTTGAAATTCTGCAGAGGGATTCCATGCTTCTTACGAACACAAGAGGAGAATAACTATATATAGGAGTCTCAGTGTTATTTATGGCAACAATAGGTTATAATCAAGAAGAATAAAGTTGGGGATTGAACAACAACTACTACTACTACTACTATCCAAAGGAGAGACAATCATTAATAAAGAAAAGGATCTAGTTTACCAACAGTATGCAAATAGTCAAATTTGCTCATCTGCATTACTGGTAGAAATAGATATAAAACAGCAACTAATACTTTTAACATAGTTAAAGGGTCTGAAATTTTAGGAGGGGAGGTATTAGCTAATTAAATCAACCCCATATTTTGACTGGTGTTTTTATGTTGACTCCCCAGGGGGATGAACCACCACAAGATCCAGTCCTTGTGGTAGCTTGTTTGCCTCACTGATCCTGAGAGTTATTCCAGTGGAGCACAAGCTCCTAGTGAGGCCTCCCACAATGGACAGGTCAAAAGACAGAGGCCCAACGAATATGGACCACCTCTTCCCAGAAGCAAAAATACATCTGTGTAGAGCAAACACTCCTAATTAGAAAGAAACAATGTTACAAAAGCATCAATAACATTTCAAAACCAACATGAACTGGGAGAAGAAGGCCTCCTTTCCTCAGGGAAACATGACATGGTGCAGCAAAATCTGAAAGGAGACTACACTAAGGAAACCAACATTTTGGATAACACATCAGGCCATAACCTGAAACCCAAAAGGGAGGTAGAAGAGAGGATGGCTTAACCCTTTTGTGTTCAAATTATTCTGCCAAATGTCATCATCATCATTGTTGTTTAAAGTCCACTTTCCATGCTGGCATGGAGATGTCCAGACTCCAGTTGTTGGTTGTGAATTAATCATATATTGTCTAACAGCTTTGAGATTTTAATGTAGTTGCCTATTTTTAGAATGACATTGTAGGGTGGGTGTGAGGGGCTAGATCTGACCAGTTTGAACATAAAACAGGAGACATATTTGGGCCGGATATGGCTGGTTTAAATGCTAAAAGGTTAAGCTTTTAACATTCAGATTATTCTCTCAACTGTAATGCTTATTTATTCATATTGTCTTGAATCATTCTGCTTGCCATTGTGTTACTTAGCCTGTTGGTAATGCTTCCATGTGATTAGAGAAAACAAGGGAGAAACAAAAGCAGAGAAAAGAGGGAGAGAGAAGCGTCCACGGCATGAGGTAGAGGGAATGTAATTGTAATGCTTTCATGTGATTAATTGAAGGGAAACAGAAGAGAAAGAAAAAGAGGATAAGGTGGAGAGTGAGACAAAAAGAGGGAGAGAGAAGCGTCCATATGGGGTAGGGGGAATGTAATATTTATTACATGGTTAAGAAAGTTAGTTGAAGAAAGAGGAGGAAAGAAAACTGACCCTGAAAGGATGGAAAGTGAAGTCAATCTTGGCAGAACTTGAACTCAGAATGTACCATTAAGCATTTTGCCCAATGTGACAAAGCAATTACATTGACCCCTGTACACAACTGGTATTTATTTTAGCAACCCAAAAAGGATGAAAACGTCACCTCAGCAGAATTTAAACTCAGAATGTAGAGATGGATGAAATGCCACTAAGCATTTTGCTCTGTGTACTAACAGTTCTGCCAGCTTGACACCTTAATAATAATAATAATGTTTTCTACTATAGGCACAAGGCCTGGAATTTTGAGGGAGGGGTTTGTCAATTACATCAACCCAGAGTTACACTTATTTCATAGACCCCAAAAGGATGAAAGGCAAAGTTGATCTCGGTGGAATTTGAACTCTGAATGTAAAGATAGATGAAACGCCGCCAAGCATTTTGCCCAGCGTGCTAATGATTCTGCCAGGTTGCCGCCTTAATAATAATAAACTTGTGTATCAAAAGAAGCTTAAAATAAAATGGATGGAGCACATAACATTACCTTAAATACTAATTTAAAAAGCACACATGCTTTTTATTCAACAGTAATTTCTATACAGTTGTAATTAGCAACTAATTAAAATGAAGAAATGTTGATATGAACTATATTGTACAACAAATGAACACATACAATCACATAAAAATTAAATAGTTTGTCTTTTCATTAACAAATAGTAGCTTGAGAATGATACTATCTCATCCTCAAACTGATTTTTGTATAGTTTTATTCCTTTTTTTCTTTTGTATTTTTATCCTAATTCTGAAAGGTATCCAACTGTAAAACATTTCTGTCATTAAGTCATGCAAAGAAAGTCAAAATATAAAAAAAAAACATCGACCTTAATATCAGCTGGATATCTAAACATTTGCAATATCCTCATTTATCATAATTCTCTTCCTCAGCTCATTCGTAAGGTTCGGTGTTTTGATGTTTAGTCTAACCACAAACACATGCCTTCAATTGTCCACCTCTTATTACATAGTTACCTTCATCATCATCATCCTTACTTAACATCCTCCTTCCATGCTGGCATGGGTTGGATGGTTCGACAGGAGCTGGCAAGTCAGAAGAATGCACCAACCTCCTACTATTAATTCATAAAGCACAACACCAGTAATATAGTCAGCTCTGGTTTGACACCTAATCAAATCACATGTTCCTAATTTTTCTGATTTACCCCTGCACATGCAGACTACACACAATTCTCTTTATTCCATTTCATATGCTCAAGAATTCTTTATATCCCATGTATAGCAGAGTGGTTAAAAAACCTGCTTTCCCAACCATGATTTCAGATTCAACCCCACTGCATGGCACCATGGTCAAGTGTCTTCTACTATAGCCCCAAGCCAACCATAGCCATAGGAGTGGAATCAGTACACAGAAACCGAAAGACTATCATATATATAGTTCAACCTTTCAACTATCCGAGCGCATCTAACATACATAAAATTGTGTAGTGTTGTTGAAGCTCCTGCGGGGAACTGTATGTAAACAGATTTAATTCCATCCACCAAACAAGACCACACTTTGTTACTATCAAATACATTACTCCTAGGTTTGGTATTTTTAACCCTTAGGCATTCAGATTACTTTGTCAGAGGTAATATTTATTCACATTGTTTTGAATTAGCCCTTTAGGACTTCTAAAACTGGCCAGATTCAGCCCATCACACTCACATTAATGACATCTTAAAGTTACAAAATAATGCAGGATCAATTCAAAACAATGTGAACAATTAAGCATTATATTTGACAGAGTAATCTGAATGCTAAAGGGTGGGTTAAATATGCATTATCGCACAGCTTCAAGAATTCAACAATGTTATTGTTTATATTTAGAATGAGACTGAAGATAAGTGTAAAAGGTTGAATCTGGTCAGTTGGAGTATGAGACACATGGAATATTTGGGCTGGATATGGCCACTTTAAATGCCTTTTAACTTGAAAACACATTTTCATGATTGAAACACTTTAATCCTTTAACTTTCAGATTACTGTCAAATGTAAAAAGGGTAAAGATCCCCTTTGGTCATGAATGACCATGGGATTGCACCTAGAAAGTTACCCTCCGAAGCACAAGTCCAGGCAAAATTGTTTATGGAAGATCAGCAGTCACTCATGCATACCAGCCTTTCCTCTCCACGCTGCCAGTGTTATCCAAGGGAAAGGCAAAGGCCGATTCAGCTTGGCACCAATGACATCACAACTCATTTCTACAGCTGAGCGAACTGGAGCAACGTGAAATAAAGTGTTTTGCTCAAGGACACAACACACAACCCGGTCCAGGAATCAAACCCACTACTTTGTAATTGTAAGCCTGTCCCCCTCTAACCACTGAGTCATGCACCTTTTACTGTCAAATAATGCTTACTTATTCACACTGTTTCGAATTAATTATGCCTTATATTGTAGCTTTGAGATTTCAATGATGGGATTGCATATTTTCAGTATGACATAGTAAAGTGAGTGTAAGAGACTGTATTTGGTTAGTTTGAACATAAAATAGAACATTTTGACCAAATATGACCAGCTTAAATCTACCTATGATTACTATATATTCCTAGCCAGCATTTAACCTAGTGATTCCTAACATGGGGCACACACCCCATGGTGGGGCCAGCAAAAACCTGTGGTGGAAAGTAAGATCCTTTTTTTTTTAGTGGGGCATGGAATTGTGAATATCTTTTTTTTTACAGCAAACATACTACACCTATACTTTTTTGCAATCACTGGTGGGGTATACATTTTTCTGGAAAGTTATAGTGGGGCCTGGGGGAAAATAAGTTGGGAAACACTGGTTTAATCATTCTTTTCAACCTTCACAAAATATGGAATTACAACCTCTGAGGGTAACTTCTAGCCACCAAGGGGTTCAAGAAACACAACCAAATCTTCCTTGAGGGATGTGTTATATAATGCAGTCCCTGATATATATATATATGAGAGTGCAGGGGGGAAAAAAGACCATGGAGTGAAATGCCCTTTTCTCATAGTTTTCCCTGGAAACTAAAACACCTAACCACCTTAGCTTCTGCAACTTTTGAAGTACACTACTATAAAGATCCATTTTCAGTTGATTTGAGAAAGACAAAGAGCAAACCTGAAAGTAAAGCGTTTTTGAATTTGTTCCAGATTACACACACTCTTTACCTGCCATTGGATATGATTAAGTTACATGAGAAATGAAGAGGCGAGAGAGGCATGTGTAGAGTGTGCAACCTGACTTTATTTCTCGGCTAGCAATTTCACTTATGTTTGAAGTGCATGAGCATCACAAAACCACACTTCTGTCCACAAGAAGTAGAAACCAGTTATGTTGTGTTCAAGCAGATTTTTAAGCTGTTACATGAAAGTGGATCATCATCAAAAAAAAAAAAATGATCACTGCTGTCAGTTTAAAATTCACTTTCCCATGCTTGCATGGGTTGGATGAGTTTACTGAGACAGATTTTCTATGGCCAGATCCCCTTTCCTATTACCGACCCTCACTTGTTTCCAAGCAAGGTGATATTTTCTAGGACATGTCCTTGCAGAATATTGGAACTCAATTTACAGCTACGATGTAAAACCAAAACATGAACACACACACACACACACACACACAGGATTTTTTCAGTCATACAATGGGACTGAACCCAGAACTGCGTGGATGGGATGCAACATTCTTAATATAACCTTGCTAGCACTTCAAAACAGGGGAAGATAAAATATGGGATAGGAAAAACTATTGAGGTTTTACCTGACAGCTTTACAGAGTGTCAAAACTAATGTGAATTTTAATTATTTTATTATCATATTTCTAATAACATACATTGCACATCTGTTTCAATAAAGCTTAAAAATAATGATAGTGGAAGTGGTTTGCAATACAACAGTTATTATTAACTCGGTTGTTTAGAACATAAAAGGTTCTAAAAATTATAATTTAAATAAAGATTTTAACCCTTTAGCATTTAAACTAGCCATATCTGGCCTAAATAGTCTATCTGTTTTATGGTCAACCAGCCAGATCCAGCCCCTTGTATCTATCCCATAATGTCATTCTAAAAATAAAGAAATCATAGTGTCAAAACTTTGAAGCTATGAGATAATGCATGATTAACTGAAAACAAGGTAAATAAACATACATTAGATTTGATAGAGTAATTTGAATGCCAAAGGGTTATAAAGGTGGTCTAGTATTATAAAAAGGGCAATCTCAGACAGGTTGATATCTAAAAGATTAACTTTGTTTTTGATTTGAAAGGCCATATTTATTAGTCTCAAATTTTGGCACAAGGCCTGCCTTTTCAAGAAAGGGGTTCATCAATTATACC
The DNA here is from genome assembly GCF_046866305.1 of Octopus bimaculoides. Taxonomy (NCBI): domain Eukaryota; kingdom Metazoa; phylum Mollusca; class Cephalopoda; order Octopoda; family Octopodidae; genus Octopus; species Octopus bimaculoides. The sequence goes on along the minus strand of NC_142951.1, from coordinate 15,255,031 downwards.
AACCCTGTAAGGATGAAAGGCAAATTCCACAAAATTTGAACTCAGAACATAAGGACAGACGAAATGTCACTAAGCATTATGTTTGGCATGCTAATGGTTTTGCCAGTTCACCACCTTAAAGACCATAATTATTGAATTAACATAAATATATCAGCAACTTCATTAAATTTTCTTTTTCAATTAGTAAAAACTAATGGTTAAGAAGGAATCTAAGAACATTCTTTTAACCCTTTGGTATTCAAACCAGCCATATCCAGCCTAAATATTCTACTGGTTTTATGTTCAAATCAACCAGATCCAGCCTCTCCCACCTACCCTACAATGTCATTCTAAAAATAAACAATCATATCAAAATCTCAAAGCTATGAGAAAATGCATGATTAATTCAAAACAAAGTGAATAAATAAGAATCGCATTTGACAGAGTTAATAATTAACTGTCAAGACAAATATTACAGCTATAGACACAAAAAAAAAAAAAAAAAAAAAAAAAAATCACAAATGTTATAAAGATAGATGGCTGAAAAGAAATTCCATCAAAAACAAAAGAATTTTCACTTAAGAAATAATATCATCTGTGTGTCAACACATACAATCTTGCCAAAACTAAATTTTTATTTTATATGGATGTTGGTGAACCTTGCAGCAGCATTACAGACAGTTTCCTGGCAATATATCTAAGAAAAGTGTAAGCCAGCCTTGCAGAAACCTTCCAAGAAAGGACTTTCTTTCAAACTGGAACTGCTTCGTTTGCTAACATAAATTGTATGCATGTATACATACAAATCATCAGCATCATTTTAACATTTACTTTTCAATGTTTACAAAGTTTACTGAGAGATTTTTTAATGATCAAATGCTCTTCCTGTCATCAATCCTCATTTACACACATTCACACAAAGTACATATATCTTAACTTTTTTCACAAAAAGTTTCATGTTACAGCAATCTCCAGGTGGGGACAGTTACAACCCAGATTTACTTGTATATTTGTAGTTCTTGATGTGGATGTATTTCTATACTTGTGTTTAGTGATTGCTGCTATTTTTTCTTAATTTTTAACTGAGTATTTGACAAGGTAAGGTGTCATTAATTTGCTTATTCTGGATTTATCTGTTAATCTAATTAAGCCCAATCTTTTATACACACACATATAGTCTTTGTTTTCTTTTGTGAGGTTATTTTTCTTTTCCAGGTTATTTTGCATGGTCTCAACGAATGTGACATCGGAATCACATGTAAGCAGCTCCTTTCCCCAGAAAAGGAAAGATTTGGCTGCTATTTCTTGCATGCCCTGCTACCACGTAACAGGTATTTTGGGTCCTTTACCACAGATAGCAGTTACGTGGTATCAGGGTGTGTTAGAAATAGCAGCCTATTCTTTGAAAGTGAGATATGTTGAATGCACTTGAAAAAAACCTACGGAAAAAAATTATTTCACACCAAGGTTACGAATGGGTCTTTTATGCCAAAAAGAATTTTTGTAATGGTATTCACTTGAAAATAATTTTTTAAAAACCATTAAAATATTGTCTGTTTGACGAAAGCTCAAATATAAATACTTCTTATACAAACAACATTCATTTTTGAAATCACATTCACTTAAAAATATTTCTAAATGATTAAAATATTGTGTTTAACAAAAGCAAAAATAGAAACATTTTTTGTTAAGTCACTATATAATCGAAAGGTAAGAGTTACTTCCCTTTCAGGATCAAGTTAATTTCGGAGACTTTTCCCATTATGCACCGTTTTGGGTATTTATACCCCGGAAACCCTTAATATCTTCACAACGACTTATCCAATTTATGCGAAATTTATTTCATTCCGCATGTATTTACATTTCAGGGGAGACTTAATTCATAGTATTTACCCATTATGCACTAGTTTGCCTGAGTAACATTGCAAGCAAGCAAGATTCAATTTGACACATATATATATATGTATGTATGTATATGGCTGAATGGTTAAGAAAGTTACTTTGCAACAACGTGGATTTCAGCTTAGTTCCATAGTGTTGAATTTTAATCAAGTGTTGTCTGCTATAGCCCCAAATCAACAAATGTTTAACATTCGCTTTCCATGCTAGCATGGGTTGGACGATTTGATTGAGGACTGGCGAACCAGATGGCTGCACCAGGCTCCAATCTAATCTGGCAGACTTTCTACAGCTGGATGTCCTTCCTAACACCAACCACTCTGAGAGTGTAGTGGGTGCTTTTACATGCCACTGGCACGAGGGCCAGTCTGGCGGTACTGGCAACGGCCACACTCAAATGTTTTTTACGTACCACCTACACAGGAGTCAGTCCAGCGGTGCTGGCAACGACCTTGCTCGAATGTTTTGTTCACATGCCACCGACACAAGTGCCAGTAAGGCGACGCTGGTAACAATCATGCTTTTTACGTGCCACCGGCACGAAAACCAGACAGCTGCTCTGGCAGTGAACCCACTCTGATGGTGCTGTTAGCGCTCCACTGGCATGGGTGCCAGTCATCGAATTTGGTTCAGTTTCGATTTCACTTGCCCCAACAGGTCTTCGCAAGCTGAGTTTAGTGTCCAATGAAGGAAGGTTGGCATGGGTGCCAGTCATCGAATTTGGTTCAGTTTCGATTTCACTTGCCCCAACAGGTCTTCGCAAGCTGAGTTTAGTGTCCAATGAAGGAAGGTTGGCATGGGTGCCAGTCATCGAATTTGGTTCGATTTCGACTTCACTTGCCTCAACAGGCCTTCGCAAGCAGGGTTCTGTGTCCAAAGAAGGAAAGGTACGCATAAGCAGGCTGGCTAGACCCCTGGTAAAGGCCACGGGTTATGGTCTCACTTGGCTTGCCGGGTCTTCTCACGCACAGCATATTTCCAAAGGTCTCAGTCACTAGTCCATTGCCTTGGTGATGCCTAATGTTTGGAGATTGTGCTTCACCACCTCATCCCAGGTCTTCCTGGGCCTATCTCTTCCACAGGTTCCCTCCACTGCTAGGGTGTGGCACTTTTTCACACAGCTATCCTCATCCATTCTTGCTACATGACCATACCAGCACAATCGTCTCTCTTGCACACCACAACTGATGCTTCTCAGGTCCAACTTTTCTCTCAAGGTATTTACACTCTGTCGAGTATGCAGACATTACACATCCATCGGAGCATACTGGCTTCATTCCTTGCGAGCCCATGCATGTCCTCAGCAGTCACGGCCCATGTTTCACTGCCATGCAGCATGGCTGTTCGTACACATGCGTCATACAGTCTGCCTCTTACGCTGAGCGAGAGGCCCTTTGTCACCAGTAGAGGTAAGAGCTCTCTGAACTTTGCCCAGGCTATTCTTATTCTAGCAGCTACACTTTCAGAGCACCCATCCCCACTACTGACGTGGTCACCTAGGTAACGGAAGCTATCAACTACTAGTTTTTCTCCCTGGAATGTGGCAGAAGTTGTTCTATGCACATTTTCAGTGTTTATTGCTCCTGAGCATCTGCCACATACAAAAACTATCTTTGTAGGTACATATTTATATACATAATTTTACATATAGAGACATATACATACATATGCATTATTGTGGCTGGTAATTTCAATGTCCATAACCAACATGTTGAAGGCTTCTGTAACATAGGTAGAGGCTATGGTTTTGGTTTAAGAATTTAGGAGTGTGTAAGGCTCCTAGAGTTCTGTGATGCAACTGATCTGACTATTTACAAAATGTACTTTAGGAAATCAGCCAACCACCTCATCACCTACCAATCTGGCAAGCACACAAGTCAGATAGATTACATTCTCATCAGGAAACAAGATACTGAAACATTTCCTGGTGAAAAATTCACAACTTAGATTTGTAGTTAGTGACTTCAGAGTCAAAGCTAGGCAGACTCAGAAATGAAAGAAGACTTTAAAAGGAAAATATGGAAACTAAAATAGATTTAAAGAAATTCTAAGACAGTAGGGATTAAGACTAAAATTCCTGTAGCATAGATGACAACTAATAACATGTTTAGGGCTACAGATTAGCCATGTGGACGGAGCAAGGAGCAAAGCCCTAGGGAAACCAAAAAGTAACATGCTGGTGGAATGATATGGTTGATAGGACAGTAAAGGCTAAAAGAAAGGTGGAGAAAAGTGGTAGTAAGAAGCTTTTAATGGCTAGAAAGGTAGCTAATATATATACTTGGCTAAAGGTGAAGCAGAAAGGAAGAGATATGCACTTGCCTTGCAACATGAGGATCAGAGGTGTGAGGTAGTCAGGAATGAGAGATGTGAGAGATAGAACTAAGATGTCACTGGTGACACAAGTATTCAGAATGATGAATGTTGGTTCACCATTGATATGGAAGACAAGAAAGTGGCAGGGAAGTGCAATTATAAAAGGCTGCTGAATGTAGAGAATGCATGAAATAAAGAGGAATTATCTTGCGTTCACCCAACAGAGGGACCAGCAATTCAAGTTCAAAGAAGCATACTAGATAAATCAAAGACATGAAGAGAAGGAGAACAGCAGGTCAATCAAGGATAGTTAGAGATGCTCAAAATATCTGGTAAGGTAGAATATGCAATTACCATCTGGATACATAAGTTATAAAAGGCATCATACCCAATGACCAATGTGGCAGTATCATCATAAACTGGTACAAAGGCAAAGGAGATACCTTAAAGAGACACAACCAAAGAGCGCTCAAACTACTAGTTCAAGCTATAAATGTCATGGAGAGAGCCATAGTACAACTGATAGTTTGAATTTAGAGGCACCATGGATACAATCTACCTAGTGAGGCAACTGCAGGAGAAATACCTGGCTAAGAGTAAACCACTATCCCTGGGTTTTGTTAATCTGGAGAAAGCATTTGACAGTAAGCCACACTAAGTAATTTGGTGGCCATCAAGGAAACTAGGTGTAGATGAATGGTTTACAAGGGCTGTACAAGCTACGTACAAAGATGCAGTGAGTAAAGTGAAAGTTGACAATGATTTCAGTGATGAATTCAGCATGAAAGTAGCAGTTCTATCACCGTTCAGTTCTCTTCTATTCATCATAGTCCTACAGGCCATCATGAGTTTAAGATTGGCTGTCCATAAAAACTACAATAGGATGATGATCTGGTTCTCATACCTAAATTTGTAGGGGAATTAAGAAATGTCAGGCAAGGAAGCTAAACTTAGAATTGAGGTCTTGAAATAAACCTAGTGAAGACAAAGGATTTAGTAAGAAAGAAAACTAGGCCTGAGTTCATTCAGGGGAAAAGGATTTGATCAATATACAGAAAAGGTATAAACTCCATAAAATAAATCCAGTGTAAATCCAGGGACACACAAGAGATTTAGTGGAATTACAGGCAGACTATCAGAGAACATAAGCTTATTATGTAATACATTACTAGAGCTGTACATACCATGAGCTCACCAAAAATATATTCTCTTAAATGCCTGGATAGCTTACGAGAAGTGGCTGATAACTTGTATTACTTAAGAGATGTAATTAGCAAGGAGGTGGCTGCCCTGAAAGTATACTAGTAAATATAAAGTTCATACCATTGCACACTAGTATACTAGTTGGAAAAGCTCTTTTCCCTCTGAGTTAAGAGGTAGATTGTAAAGGCTTGTCTAAGAACTGCAATGCTGCATGGTAGTGAGACATGGGCCTTGAATGCAGATGACAGTAGAGGATTTGAGAAGACTAAACAAAAGAAGTGATCATATCCTCTTGAATGTGCACAAAACGCATCATACAAATGTGCTGAGAGAAAAACTGGGTGTAAGAGGTATCAGATGTAGTGTGCAAGAAAGAAGAATGTGCTGGTATAGACATGTGATGTGTATGGATGAGGAGAGCTGTATAAAGAAGTATCAACTGCTTAATGTGGATGGAGCTTATGGAAGACGGAGACCCAAGAAGACATGGGATGAAGTGGTGAAGGTTGATCACAGGAGGTTGAGCCCCATGGACAAAGAGCCAAAATGATTGACAATATGCAGTTCACAAGAAGACCCTCCTACCTCAGTGAAAGTAAATTTTGATCAAGCTGTGGATGTATACAAACAGGGCTCTTCTCCTAATTTCCTTTCTTCTCAATATACCCCATTAGCTTTCTAACTGCAGATTTTCCTTGATACTACTTTTCTTATTACTCAGAACCATTTCACTTATCCACTCTTCATCCATTAATACTGATCATCCCATCCAGTCAACAAGTAACCTTCTCCACCACCATGCATCACTCACCCTCCTCATTCTTCTGTCTACTATTTCATCATTGTCATTCTGCTGTTCAGCACCACCAGTCTTCTACCTTCCAGTTTTTTGGCTCAATTCAATCACTCTCATTTCTATATGTGAGTAATCATGTAGCTCCATGATACAAATTACCTTTCTCACAACCTAAAACCATTACACTTATTACCCATCCTTCATTCTTAATACTGTCCTCTTCACCTACGTTTTACAATTACCACCTTCCTGAGCCACCAAATTATCTCACCTTTATCACCTTACATTTCTCACTCTCCCCATTCACTACACCTGCCTCTTATAACCTACCTGACTACATGTCCCTCTCTCTCATCCTTCCCCTGTCTACTGCATCATTATTACTCTTTTGTTGTCTTCACTCCATCTTTTTCTGCACAGTCAGTCATCTCACACTCTCCCCTACATGCCTGAAATCATGTATCATTGGTCACCACCCACTCCTTATGCACCAGACACATCCACTCTACTGAACTGATACAGTTGTCACCTACTCTTTCCTACAAACCCAACTTATCCCACAAAACTTGTTGCTTATATTTATCCCTCACCCATTCTCCATCTTCTTTAACTATCTTTCACTCATACACTCTTACAACTACAACCTACCCACATTCAAAGTTCTCCAGCTTCCACTGCTACTTATCTCCTACCTTTAGAGTCCATTCTTAACAAACCATCACAACTAGACCCCAATTATTTCCAGTCTTCTATAATGTGAGTGTAACTATGAAAATCCCTACAATAAGAAACCTGCTTTAACCCCTATATCTTCTAGCATAAAATCACTTTGCCACCTATTGTAGACCCACCCAGGGAAAGGGGATCATAAGTTATGCAGGCTACATGGTGATCTCATTAATGCTGGCACAAAAAGCATTCGCTACTTGTTGTAAAGTGGTTAGCATTAGGAAAGGCATCCAGCATAGATACCATGTCAAAGCAGATGCCAGAGCATGTTGCAGCCCAGACTCATTGCATTCTCTGAAGATGTCCAAACCATGCCAACATAGAACATAAATGTTAATAATGATAAATATACACACACAAATGTACATGTATGCATATATACACGTACGAACACACATACATCCAAATGCATACAGGTAAACCTTAACTTACATTGGTAATTGGCTGAAAGACATGCAACTTAATTTGAAAAATGACATATGTAAAAACATTTTAAAAAACAAATTATCAACTCATATCTGCTTTAATAAATGGACTCTAAACATGTAATTTATTTGATTTTCCACTTAAGTATTGGTTTGTATGTTTAATTTATATGCTCTTAAATATGTTTGCTGAGACAAGCTGGCTAGATTGACTAAAGGTGATGTTTATTTTCCCATTAATTTTTTATAGGGAACAAAATGTAAAGTCAAAAAAGACCCAACTAGAAATGTAGTATTAAGTTGAGGTATGCATACACACACACTAATGTGAAAGAATGTGGCCTAGTGGTTAGGCTGTTGCACTCACAATCGCTAGATCATAGGTTAGATTTGCTGACTGGCCAGCATGCTGTGTTCTTGAGCAAAACACTTCATTTCATGTTGCTCTAGCCCCCCTTCAATCAATGGGGATTGTTGGCCTGCTCACTTAGCCAGCGGTGTGGTGTCATTTGAAGGCTAAAACAATGCAAAAGTGCATTGTGATCAGTGACATGTAACATCTGATAGTTTGGTAGGTCACATGGTTTTATATATATATATATATATATATATATATATATATATATATATATACACACACACAGAAGTTGAGAAGCCCACTTTGCAACCTTGTGGCTCCAGGTTCAGTCCCACTGTGTTGCACCTTGGGCAAGTGTCTTCTACTATAGCCTCTGGCCAACCAGTCTTGTGAGTGGATTTGGTAGACGGAAGCTGAAAAAAGCCCATCCTGCGTGCGTGTGTGTATGTATGTATATATATGCATGTCTGTGCCCATATTTGCCCCCCCACCACCGCTTAACAACTGATGTTGGTGTGTTTACATCCCCCATAACTTAGCGGACCAGCAAAGAGACTGGTAGAATAAGTACTAGGCTTTAAAAGAAGTCCTAGGGGTCGATGTTTGACTAAGACCCTTCAAAGCGGTGCTCCAGCATGGCTGCAGACAAATGACTGAAACAAGTAAAACCCATAAGTTAGCTATTCGACAGAAAATAGTAAACATACTGTGGTCGATTTTTATGATTAAACTATACATGTACACATACATCTACATCATCATTCAGCATCTGTTTTCCATGCTGGCATGGGAAAGACAGTTTAACTGATTCAGTTTGGTGTCCATAGCTGGATGCCCTTCCTAATGCCAACCACTCCACAGAATGTATTGGGTGCCTTTCACGTGTCATTGGCATGGGCGCCTTTCACATGTCATCAGCAATGGCCACAACTGATTTCACTAAGCTTGACATGTCTTCTCAAGCACAGCAAATTGCCAGAAGTTTCAGTCACTTGTCATCGCCTCCGAGAGGTTCAACATCCAAAGATCATATTTCACCACCTTATCTTATGTCTTCTTGGGTCTACCTCTTCAATAGGTTTCCTCCACATCCACAATACAGATAGAAACACATGTATGTATGTATGCATGTGTATATATGTACATGTACATATTCCCAGGTTTTCCCCACATACACTACCATCTTGTATAACCAGATTCTTCTGCATTCCAGTCCTTGATGTCAATTGCTGTCTTTTTTCCTACATGTCCATTTTCCATGCACTCAGCCGCTCAGAATAGCAAGTACAAAAATTCTGGCTCTGGATATTATGGTAGAAAAAATTTGCAGAATTTGCCACTGACCAGTGTCTTCAGATTTTAGTCTATTGCCAAAGAGCACAGACTGGTTCAGTACAAAACTATTCTATGGGCTGCCAGACTCATCTACAACACTTATAGCAGTCATTCCATACGCACCCAGCTTCCCAGTCTCAACAATCCTTAGGGTCTTTGCCAGACTAGGATTTTTAGAAGTCTCAGCTTGAAGGTACAAATCGCTACATATGTTGAGTGACCTTAAGAGCTGATCTCCCTACATCTACTCTTAATCTGATTTTCTAACTGCAATCCACTATCCAGTCCAACAACAGAGATCAGGGGGTTGAACCTTTCAACCTGGGCCAGCACATGGTATGTTAAACTACTCTGGTTCCCTGGTGGCCATTATGCTCTTTATCATTTTAGTGAATTCCCAGTTAAAACTTATTAATCAGTCTCTACAGTGCAGTGAGTAGCAATTAGTACAATATCATTAGTATAACAAATGTTACTTCGCCATTAGCCACTGATGCATATACAAAGATAGCCAAGATCACCTAACTTCTGCATTGCCAGAAACACCTGTTAAACACCTTTCCTGAAGCAAAACCAGTCCATAAACTCACATTCCATAACAGCTGTCTCTAGTGACCCTTGTACAATCTCTGCAATAAGTTGGTTGCTAAGCCCTCAATCCCCATTATCTGAAACACCTTACACATGGAATGCTACAACAAGCCAAAGGCTTTGTCACAATCAATGGACATGTAGAGAGGAACAATGTCCTCACAAGAATGCCGATACTAAAGATCTGGTCCCTCGTGCCCACTGCTTTATGAAACTTCATCTGCATTTCCACAAGCTGTTTTTAGACAACTTGTTCCATGCCCTGCTGGTGAGGCTAATCAGGTACAGCACTCTGAGCAATTAGCAGTGCAACAAAGACTATTCACATTCAGTCTACAGACTAATTGCCTGTCTCACGGGTCTTGTCACACAGCTTGGTGGGAACCTTTATTATTTTCAATAATTTCATGGGAAGGTTGTCAACACTTCCTGCTTTGTTTCGGGGTAGGTGCTGAATTGTTTCCTTCACTTCAACATGCACAATTTCTAGCATGCATTGTAGTTTGTTACTGGGACCATTTAAGTCACTGACATCCTGCTAAGGTTTCTCTCCATACTCGTTACACATCCTCAGGATGTCCATGTCTGTCATGACTCAACTCCAATGTTGTACTATTTTGGTTGGAATTTTTTTTTTTAATACCATAGACCATTCTGGAATTATGACAAAGGACTTCCTCTAGCTCTCTGCAGCGTTACTCTAACCATGAAGTCTTGTCCTCCCTTTCTGGCTTAGCATTGTACAGTCCTGTATCAACTTATTCTCCTCTGAATGAGTGCCTCCAATACATCAGCTGTAGAATTGGGATCCATGGCTGACTCATCTTCACCAACTTAACATCCTCTAACAGCTCCTTGATGGGGCAAAATTCATCTTCAGACACATTCAGGGATTTGGATTTGTGGTTAACTTCTATGTTGTAGGTTTCTCTAGTTGTCACTGACTTGTGGGCATCAAGACTGAGCCTTGTCATTCTGATTCCAGTACTTACTCTCCTAACCCATTATCTGATATTGGCTCCCATCATGTTATGCTTAGAGTTCAGTCAGGTCCCAGATATGCCCTGGAGTTGGTGTAAACTTCAACCAGTGCCTCTTCACCAGAATTAGTCAAACTGGTTAGTGTTCCTCTTGAAAGAAGACAGCCAAATGTTGTGTGACTGCTTAGGCTGGTGAAAGGTAGTTATTGTGACATGGCGGTTTTTATGACATACGGGATTTTGTTGTGAAAGAAGTTGCTCCCCAAAACTGTTCTGAGTTGCTAAGCTCTAATGCCTGCAGGTTTAACTATCTAGGGAGTCCTATCTTGGTGCTAAAGTGTCCAGCAACCATCACAATCTTCTAGCTTGGACAGCCTTGGAAGGTGCCTCACACATTGTTATAGAACGCTTTTAATCTCTTCATGTGCATAAACTTGGATCAGAGAGAGACTGACAATCATCGGTTGACCTTCAGGAGAAAAAGTACTTTAAAACATCTTTAGAAAAGATTACTCTCACACTGGCTCCAGTATAGACAAGTGGCTTGCCTTCTGTAGTAGTGAAGGGCCCAACTCCAATCCAATGTCTCTCAGCCACATCATCTCATTTCCTAGGTGATACTGTGCAGCTTCCCAACTTAATGAATGCCTGGACACTTCATATGCATATATGTATTTATACCTTAGTTTGATCTTGCTGAAGGCAATCTGATCAGATATAGAATTTAGGTCAGTGACTTGGTAAGTCACTGGCCACAGCAGTCCCCATAGTTGACTTACCTCCTGTAGTGCACAGGATAGTGAGCCCTCTGGAGGGACAAGAGTCATCAGCCATTCATGGTCTTCAATCTATCTTCAACATGAAAAGTCTATGGGCTTCAAGTTCTCTTCCATCATAATTTCCTATCGGGGTTGATTCCTTTAGCCTTTGTACAGAGGGTTTAAGCTCAGAATTGTCCTTGTCTAGTTGTCTTTCAAGGTAGCCCACCCAGTTATAGCCTTGGTGTAGTTGTTACCACTGTAGTGCTTTCTCCTAGTGATATGCTTTAACAACAGCTAAGGGGTACCTCACCAATGTCCAACCATGCAAAAAGTTAGACTAAGTGGATCATTTTCATTTTCTTCCAACCACAAATCTTAATCTGAAAATTATCAAAAACATGTACTTCAGCTATAGTTTTGCATGCTGTTGATATCGGTTATTATTTTGGAAAATTTATAATAAAGAAGTTAGAAGCATTTAACTATGTATTTTTAGCAAATTTCAAGCCAATGTCCTTACAGTGAAAGCTGAAATTGTTTGTTGTTATGTAACTCTTGTGTATTGTCATTTACTCATACTGCTGTGGGTGCAAGAATTGACAGCTACTAGGTTTTGTAAGGAGGAATTAGGGATTAGTGTAATTATTGCAGTAGACTATAAAATTTATTTAAAGGAGACCTGTGTGGAAGATTTGCTCCACAATCCGATGAAGATCGAGGGTGGTCCTAGTAGAATTGTTGAAATAGATGCAACTATATTTTTGAAGAGAAAATACAGCTGGGGTTTGAAAGCAACCCAAACAGCTTTTGGCAGTTTTTTTTCCTTTCTTTTTGCTGTAGTCCCTTGAGATCATGATACACTCACAGATTGCACTTGACAATTAATTCTGCCAAGAACAACTATTTACAGTGACCTGTGATGCACCTACTTGCATATTTCTGAGATACCAGGGTACCAATTTTGCCATTGAATTTGTAAATTCACTAGACAGAACCCATACTCAACAAGTAGAAAGCACTTGGGCCTATCTCAAGCGAGGGAATAACCAGTGCTCTGGTACTCATAGTTCCACAGGTACAAACATTTTATTTTATTTCATTATTTTCTTTTATTGACAGTCCATGTGTTTTCGTCTCATTTTGGCTGTTAGCGAGTCCAAAGCAAGACCTGTGACTATGGCAATAATATCATTCTAATTGTATATAACTCTTCAAGTGCTTGGAAAGAAACAAAAATCCGATTTTCATCACCAGCATGCAAAATTACAAAATTTGTAAAAAGTGGTTCGAAGAAAATAAAAAAGATCCGACCAAACATGTTACCAATAACACTCATGAGCAACTTGACCTATATAAAAGAACACAAATGGGGTTTAAAATTTACAGCAGCTGTTTCAATAGAACTTCATTGATGCATTCATAGATTACATCATAACATCAATCCACCATCTTCCAATAAAGTATTAAACAGTTATCTCACCTGTTTAAAATTTTACCTGAAGATGGTGGATTATATGCTATGATGTACTCTATGAAATAGCTGTCGTAAATTTTAAACCCCATTTGTGCTCTTTTCAACTCCTATGCTGAACCTAGAACCAACCCTAAGTTGGATCTATGGTTTAATTGGATTTGATATTTCCATTATTACAGTACCCTACAAACACAATACTTTCACGGTTGTTTTACCTCACTGTGAACCCTATGTTATTGTACCCAGCCATTTCTGGTGTCCTACATGTTGAGGTGTCTAGATTCTATTGAATCCTATAACTGGTGGCTGATGTCAGTGTCACATAAAAAGCTCCATTTGAGTGTTGGACCTCATGGAGGCAATGTGGCCGATGCCAGTATCATGTAACTGCCATCCGTACTGGTGGCACATAAAAGCATCCATTATACTCTCAGAGAGGTTGGCATTAGGAAGGGCATCCAGCCATAGAAATCATGATGCCAACACATGCAAAACAAACTGGAATCTGGTGCAGCCTCTCAGCTTACCAGCCCTGAACAAACCATCCAACTCATGCAAGCATGGACAACAGACATTAAATGATGATATATATACATACATACACACACAGCTGTGTGGTTAAGAAGCTTGCTCCCTAACCTTGTCTCATATTCAGTCCCACTGCACAGTACCTTGGGTAAGTGTCTTCTATAACCCCAGGCTGGCCAAATCTTTTGGGGTGGATTTTGGATAGTGAAAGAAGCCCTTAATATTTAATGTGTGTGTGTATACCCTTGTCTTAACACCACATGATTATTGTAAGCAAGCATCACCGTCATACAAACTAAGTTGTTTATTTCCAATCTTCCATATCTGGGCATAAGAAATATTATCTTGCTTGGGAACAGGTGAACGTTGACGATAGGAAGGGTATCCCACCACAGTAAATCAACTAATACTGTCTGACCAATGCAAGCATGGAAATGTGGATGTTAAATAGCAATGGTTATATATAAATATATACACATACAGAGATCCTAAAACCAAGGTGCCACGTAAAAAACACTCAGTAAAATGGTTGGTGTTAGGAAAGGCATCCAGCCATAGAAACCAAGCTAAAACAGACCGTGCAGCTTGGTGCAACTCCTGGCCTTGCCAGTTCTTGTCAAACCATCCAACTCATGCTAGCATGGAAAACAGAGGTTAAGCGATGATGATGATGATGATGATGATACACAGTGACTCAAATGAAACCTCATTTAGTCAAAATTGACCATGCCTCTGCACATGCATGCACAGGTTAGAGTAAGATTTTTTTTTAGGAAGATAGATTGTTGCCAACACATGCAAATCTCACTTCTCCATGCTACCTATGTTTATCGAAAGGAAAGGCTATCAACTTGGACGGACACGGATTGGCACCAAAGTCATTGCAGGCACCACTATCAGAACAAGAGAGTAGGAATTGATACTGCAAGGCATCTTCCCTAGTCCTATATCAGTTCTGCCAAGCAACCTCCCTGAATCAGTACTTTTTTTTTTTTTTGACCCTGAAAGAATGAAAAGGGAAAAATGATTGCAACGAGATTTGAACTCGGTGCTTAGACTTGAGGCAAATGCCATGAGGAATTTTATCAAATACCGTCTATATATAGACATGCACACACACACATTTATTTATATATATATATATATATAACAAAAATTTTATAATCTTCATGGATGGGTTCTAAATTTGTAGTATCGCGGTATTTCTAAGATATTTCGGATAGAATTTTGCCTTCAGTAAGACAAATGGTAGCTTTGAAGATATCCATACATTCTCAACGCCATTTGTATAGTTTTAAGTTAACAGAATGGCTTACTGTTCATGAAATGCACTAAACACACAAAACACCCTACCATCTCGTTTCTCAATTTTCCAATACTTCTGTCTTTCTTTTCTTGAAATATCTCTAGTTGTAAATTCAGTGGTACATATAATTTTAATCTTTCATTATTTAATGAGGTAATACATATATATCTCCAGTTGGAGTTGAATAATAAGTTGATTTCTAATTAGAAGAAATTGGATTCAGTGTATGGATATATATGTAGAAGCCGGCATTTTAGAAAAATATTATATATAGGTAGAATATGGTTACGGTCAGAAAATTCAGTCCAATATATAAACGCGTAAAGTAATACTGCTAATGATTATATGAACAGCTAAAAAAAAATCATCTAAAGAGGGATTGTAATAAAATATTTACAGAGAGCAGTTAAAAAATGTCGGCAATCATCATTTAATGTAACTCGAAACCAAATATTAAAAAAAGCCAAGTTACCTTTGAAGAGCGTTATGAAAACTAAACTACATCTCTACCGAGTCGAATCTCTAATTCAAAACTTCAAGACGGAGTTTATATTATAAATGGAAATATTTATTGCATAAAATATCTGTTTCGGGTTAAATGAACGGTTAATACCTCCATGAATTACAAAATATAACAAGGTCAAAGAATAATTAACAGAATTTTGCTCAAATCTAATTTTTTTCTTCAAAATGTTAATTTCTCTTTTCTGGACTTTCGTGTTCTTGTTAGCATTATTAACGACAGAGAGAATAAGAAGGAAAAAACTAAAGGCGATTCGAAACCGTAAGAGTTACTTGCAACTCTTGAATTCATGATGCCTAGGAGACACAGAACTTGTACAAATATTAATGTTACGGAGCTTGAAAACTGATTAATTGGATTCATAGGAAATCGATCATTTTAATTCAAAATCATTAATAGTAAAAAATAAAAATCGATATGGTCAATGTCAATACTAGGATGGCAGAAACTAAAAGACTTTCAACCATAGATATTTTTCAAGTCCATGCTTAAGAAAAGCCACGAGAAAGTTTGAGCTTTGACTTTCAGAGATGTAATTTGGAAGTTGTGTGCAAAGAAAACACGGAATACAGTTGTTCGTATGTCTGATCGAGAGGGAGCAAATCTCTAAAGATGACTTAAAAACCAAATAACAATTGAAAGGCGAGCTCAAACAAGGATAATGGAAAAGGTTATATAAGGTGTGCGTATGTATGAATACAACTTTATAGATATACATACACATTCACACATCTTATAAGATAATCCCACCCACTGAATCTTTTTCAATTAATGGACGCAAGAAAGTGATTCTTTTGTAAGTATGAAAGTACGCGTGCAACGAGTATAAGTGTACTCATTCACATGTACTTCAGACTGAACGAGAGAGAGAGTTTATAGGTTGTTAGTAGTCTTTTCTGCCACAAATCCACAAAATAAGTCCTCCACGTGATTCAAAAACAGAAAAAAAAATATTTGATAAAACGAAAATTAGAAAGAAATTAAGAAACAAATAACAAACAAAAAAACAAAACAAGAGATAAAAGTTGTTAACGAGTTTGCAGAGGAGTGGGTGTCTTCTAGTTTTCTTTTAAACTAATGTGATAAGGACAATCAGCGAGACATAGGCAACAGCAGTAATAACAGAGAGAGAGAAAGAAAGAAAGCAGGAGGGAAGGAGAGAGAGAAAGAAAGAAAGCAGGAGGGAAGGAGAGAGAGAGAGAGAGTGAAAAAGAGTAAGAAAGCAACATCTTCCATAATCGGCCAAAACCAAAGATACTAAAAACTGACATTGACACGCTTGGCACACGTGATCACATTTAGGCTTCGGCATCTCACAAAACACCAACTTGAATCATCAACGAAAACTATTAATAAAAATTCAATCCAATTAATTTGGTTACAACTCCGTGTTAAATTGCCAAAAGAAAAAAAAAAGAAAAGAAAAAAAATCTCACCTTTATTACATCGAATAAACTTCATTTTGGGGGGGTTTGGTTGAGGAATTCCAGAATCAAATTCACAAATTCAGCAATCTTGAACGTGAAAGAGGGAATAGACAGAATATATATAGACAGAGATAGATGAAGACTGTTGGTTTGTGTACACGTGTGTACAACTAGATTAATTCTTATCTAACCGTATGCATATATAAATGCATGTGCTTTATGTGTATTTAAAACAAGGGTTGTTCTTTAAAAAAAAAAGAAACTATGTTAAAAGTTAATTAGCTAAAATAGAAGAGGAGGGTCCCCGCCGCCACCAATTTCTACATCGATTCCCTAGAGATAATACTAAAATAGAAAAGACGATGACTTATTTCTTCTGAGAAGAGTGGGAAAAAAAAGTTAATAGGTCATGGAACCAGTTGTGCAAGCTTACTGAAAACCATGGGGGTAAAAAAAATATATATCTTGTGGGTTTTATAGCTAGTGAGGTATTAAAAAAATACATAGGAACTCGTCAAGGTCTTCTTGCTTATAATACGAGGGAGATGAAAGACATTGCAATTGATAAAACTTAAATCTGATTTTCAGAAAAATGCAGCAGAGAGAATTGTAATAAAATTAACTCTTCAAAGTAAATAACACAAATTAAATACTAAAATCTAACCATTCTATCTCCCTATTAATGCGAACAGAGGCTTGACATTTAAATTCATCGCCATACTAAGTATTAATTTTTTTTTTTGGTAATTTTTCTTTTTTAGAAATATAAATAAAAGAAATCATTTTTACCAGAGCAGCACTTCGCTAAAAGATTTTTGTCCGTTTGAATTCAAGGATCACTGATGAGGGGGAAAAAAATATGCAATTGTGTTTGTTATATCGCAGAAAAGCTATGGAGATGTATGATGCTGTTTGTCTGTGTAAAAAGAAGTGTTATGGAATTCGGGTTTTGTAGAGCCAAGCTTGAGGTGAAAATTCCAAAAAGAAATTTAGTATTGAAAAGAAATAATAAACGATCAATATAAAGTGAAATTAGTGAAGAAAAATTTGTTTCCAGTGCTTGTAAAAATCCAGTTTTAGGTAGGGAAAAAAATAGATGTCCACAGCTTTAAATAAGGGTAAATGAAAACCCCCCAAAATTCACATGGTCTGTATTCATACTGGGGAAAAAAATGAATCTAATCGTCCTAGGATGCAGACAGCAAGAAATTACGAGACCAAGAAGATGCGAGGAGGTGGTGTCTTCCTCTACAAACTACCATGTTGGTGGAGATATGCCTTCTTCAACACGTTCGACCAAGATTGATTGAATTGGAAGTTGACTTTAGCGGCAAGAAACATACGAACTTCTTGATCGGTGAAGGGGATAGAAAAACAGTTTGTACGGCTTACTACAGCAATCTTGTCATTTAAAGAGCTAACACAACTCGTTTAAAAAAAAAAAAGTTGTTGGTCACAGGTATGTTATTTATATATATATACATATATATATGTATGCTCCGGTATTTATCTCTCTCTTTCTCTTTCTTTCCCCTATTTTTCCCCTTTAAGAATGTGTTATGTGTGTGTCTGGGAAAGAAGCTCAAGTCTTTACTACAGGTCTCTAATGGACGACACTGCCCACGCGAGTAGAAGTGGGAGGAGGAGGAACAGGAGCAGGAGGAGGAGGAGTCTCGTTTTAGAATTCAGCAAAAAAAAAAAAAAAGTAATAAAATTACAAAAGCAACAAAAAAGCTGCTGAGTTAGTCTGATTAACGGATAAAAATATGTAATTTAAAAATATAAATAAAACTAAACGATTATATATAAAAAAAAATTTTTTCTCGAAATATGTAAATTACAGTTTTTTAATATTTATTTTAAAAAATTTACAGTTATTTATTTCAGTGTTTGTTTCTTCAAAGAAATAGTTTTCTCATATAGTTAGCAGCCTTATTTGCGTATAAATGTGGCTTGTTTTGCTCCCAATTTCAGGTAGTTTTAAAGAGTTTTGTTGTGGTTCTGCCGCCGTAACAAATTTTATAGGCTGCCTTCTTTCTTTCACTATTAACGGAACCAGAATTTTATGACTCTTTTACTCGCTGATAAATATTACAAGAATCTTACATTGCTAACATACATTAAGAAATTGTTCCTCAGTTCGTTTTCTGTTAGAATTAATCATCAGTTAACTATTACAAAAAAAGAAAACCAAAACTACAGTTTACGAAGTTGTAACTTGCCAGGCAAGTATTTTTATCTGAGACCGTGGGGTTGAAACTAAAAACGATTGTGGCGTGGAAGACACATGTTAGCCATTCAAACATGCAAAGATTTAACTTTATTTCAACATTTATTGTTTGTAATATATTATCAAAGATTTCGTAGCTCGAAACTGCGACCTAGTCACTGACAACGTTAAGCAGTATGAAACCTGTTGATGAGTCGTCCACTAAAATTATTGCCAGACTTCTTACCTGTAAAACTTAATCCTTCCCTTTAATTTTTGCATCGTTACCTATAACGAATTTATGACCTTCAACTCCACATGTGTTTAGAGATTAGTTTACTTGACTTTTATACACTTTCGTACACTAATGAAATAATCTTTTTTTGTTTTTGTTATATACATGTACCTATATATACTTATTCATATCTGGATTTTCATTCAATTTGTGCATTTATATTTTTCTTTTCATTTTAATAGTAACATATTATGATTGCTCTTGGATTAATTAGTAAATTTGTTTTTTCTAAAACTTCATTATTTGATTTCTCATTGGATCTGTTAGCGTCTAAAACCTAGATTCATCTTCCAACCATCAGATTAGAAATAGCATTGTACCCAAATATTGTTGAATATACGTAACGGACTGCCTATTTTTTAAAATGCATACATATCTATTTTTCATGTACCTTTTAATAAAGAAAAAAATGGAATTCGTTCAAAATAATAAAACTCTTTCCAATATACAGTAATAGATGTCTCAACATTGTTTTAAACAAAACATTTAATTTTTTTCCCTGACATAGAAATAGATATAATAGAGGCACAAGGGCTCGCTTTTTTGTGGGTGGAGAAATGTGAAGTTGCGACAGTTATGCTTTTTCAAAGAACGTTCATCGATAGTTATAACTGCGAATCAAAATTTTGAGTCGTAACGCATTTTGTCCAGCACACTTTTCCGTTACTTATCCCTTCGTGATTTCTCATAACAACACAAGGTTAAATAAACTTTGGAAGCGGGTACTGAATATTATGGGTCTGAAGTTTATCAAACAAACTGCAAGGGGTAGTTGACACCGACGGGATTTGAACTCAGAATGAAATGAAACGTAACGTAAATACCGCAAGATATTTTGACCCGCGTTCTGCCATTTAACATCTAAACAATTAATAACAACGATTCTATAAAAGACTGGAATGTAAATGAATACCTTCTAGATACCGGTAATATTACAATACAATTTTTTCAAAATTCCGTCTTGCATACCTTTGAGGTGAAATTGAAGTGTTCGTATTTTCTTTCACCATCCCTCTCTGGTCTCGTGCCTGTCCATCATTGAGGTTGAAATGGTTTAGGTAACTGGATGAGATAAATTCCAATTCAAGTCGTAATCCAGCTATTACAAAGGTGCTGTTATTGTGAGAGCGCATTTAAAAGTTTATATGTAGATATATACACCTAAATTTCTTATGCCCTGGATTAATTTCTTTTTAAAACTTTTGCTGGTTTATTTTTGTTTTATCAATATTCCAAGCCTATCAGAAGCATGAAAATGAATAAAACTACAGCTCACCAAACTAAATGTATTAAAGTATTGAGCTTTGTTTTCCTCACCACCACCAGAGAATTAAAAACATATTTCCTCACATTTTGGCCTTCAAGAAAAGATCCCATATCAAAGGCGAACTGGTTGAATGGACATAAGTATCGATATACCAACTCCCAGTTTGTAATTTCCACTGCACTGCAGGCATTTTGTTGAGTATCTGGATAAAAGACTTTACTGCATGCTGCAATTAATTTACTTACATGAGAACTAAATGGTAGCAACTTAGGTGACTTAGAAAAATTGGTGCTACTTTAGCATGTGATCTACTGCAGTATCCATAGTCTATGCTGTGAAATTACCTAATAAGGATCAGTGTTATGGTTAGAATTAATGTTCAGGTTTAAGATAGAGGTTAGAGTTAGCATGTTAAAGTGTAAATGGTCAAGTCGACCGCATGTAAAGTGACACTAAAGAATTGTTATGAACATTACACTGAAAATAAATTTCAGTAATGAAATTCTTTTGAAAATTAGAAAGGAGTGTGACCTTGTGATAGGGTCAAGTAATAAATCAATATTTCTACCTTCTTCACTGTTATTTCTTTGAATGTCCCCAAAGACATTTTCCAGTTTGATCACCAGTACCCCACCTTCAAGAACATCCAAATAAAGGAACAAAAACTCTTAAAGAAAACAAAACATAACTCTTTATAAAATTCATAGAAAGACCAACCAATTTTGGAATTGATAAAGGCCAAACTGCACTCTGGAGAAATTCAGGAAAAATTTTCCAAAACAAGCATAAACTCAACAACAATTAAAAAGAATGGTTTTTGTGACATAAAAACTTCATGATATTTGGGGAAACATTTTCAGAATATTCAGGATCCTATTATCTTCACCAGCTTCTTTTCTTATTGCTTAGGCTCTAGGAAGGGCTGTGCCTATGGTCTTACACAGGGCCTTCAAAACCAGTGAAAGGGAGAGAGGAAGGTATGCCCTTAAACTGGAGACCTAGTCTGAATGCAGAAAAAACCCTGCAAGATATCTTGTCCAATGATCTAATGATTCTACCAATTCATTGCTTTAGACTGGTACTTTATTGACTTGTGAAGGATGGAAAGAAAGGTTGATCTCAGCTAACAAAATATAAACCCCTTCTCCCTGAAGAAGTAAGCTTTACCTTCATGTTCGTCTGCTAGACCATCTAGACATCCTTGAGGATGACTAATGACTTGCTCAGTGACTTTGAAGGAAAGACGTGTTACCATCAACCTCACTTTCCCATCTGTGACCATCTTTAACCCAGTGGCAACACTAGGTCAAGACAAGTGAAGATGGAGATGGATGCAGACCATGTCTTGCCTCATCTTATTCTCTGCTCACCACAATATATTGTTGCAGCTACCGTCCCCTCCATTGCAACATGAAGGCTTCTGTGAAGTCTGCTGGATCTAGTCTTCACATGCATTGGTGGGCAAGCCCTGATATGCTAATTAACTCATTGTTGGGACCCTGATAGGTGCTACTACTCCAGGTCAGATTAGATCCAGGAACTGGAGGTGGTTCTACACTCCTCAAACCCTTGGAACTTCCAAGCCAGGACCCCACAACTGAATGCAGTTTAAAGCTGTGCCCAATACTAAGCTTTACTGTACTGACTTGACTGCATGACAGCTTAAGCAGACTGGTCGAATGAAAGTTAAATGACTTGGCCAAGGACATTAAGCTGTGTTAGTGATAAGACATCAATTATTGATATTTTTGACTAGTTGTCTAAAAACTTGTGGCGGATGATGGAATAAATCCATCATTTCCCAACATACATCACAAAACACTTCATCAAATATAATCATACAATCATCAAACAACATCTCCCAACCATCAAAATAAAATACTTTCAAATATCATACAACATGGCCCAACATACTTCATACAAAATTTCTGAGTATAAAACTTTAAAATCTTCACAGCAAAGATCATACACAAAAAAAAAAACTCACTCTACGCATCACGAATCCTCAACTGTTTCTAAGAAAGGTGATATTTTACCCTCGTTTTGACATTTCATGGAGATTGCAAATAAATGATAGTGTGTGCATCATGGTGATATCTGTTTACAATTAGTATGTGATGTCAAGACAAGGCAGGAGACACACATTCATATATAAATATGCCCTTACACACACATACGTGTGTTTATACATATATGTATTGAGGAGGGGGGCATGACAGGTTTCTTTTCAATTTACATTAACTGAATTCACTCATAAGGTATTTTGGTCAGCCTGGGGTTATATAGACTTTTGCCCCAAAGTGCCTTGCAGTTGGATTGAACTTGAAACCACATGGCTGCAAAGCAAATTTCTTACCCTCACAGCCATACCAGCACTATTTACTCAACATAGTAAACACAAAGACAATTGGATCTCAGATATGTAAAGTGAGAAAACTTTGATGACCTGGGATTATCTGTGCAATCAGCTAATCATGATCCACTTCTCAAGATATTTAATAAAATCAACCAACTGAAAAAGTTTGAAAATAAGTGATGATACAGATCAGAAGGGATCGTGTCTTTGAAACCAACTGGTTACAGCAACAGACATGTTTCTGACTTACCAGACCTCCTTAAGAAAACATTCTTTTCAGTTGGCAAAAGTTAGAGAGAGACAGCCCTTTGGTCATGAATAACCATGAGATTGCATCTGGAGAGTTCCCTTCCAAGGCACAAGTCCAGGCAAGGCTGTTTATGGAAGACCTGCATACCAGCCTCCCCTCTCCACACCACTGATGTTATCCAAGGGAAAGGCAAAGGCTAATACAGCTTGGCACCAGTACCAGTAATGTCACAACTCATTTCTGCAGCTGAGTCAACTGGAGCAACATGAAACAAGGTGTCTTGCTCAAGAACACAACACAGCCTGGTCCAGGAATTGAACTCACAACCTCACCATTGAGTGATGTGCCTTCACCAAGAATTTGGAAGTAATCAATATATACAGTACCAGACCAAATATCCATCAAAATCGGAACTAGAAGTGGCCTAGTTTTCTGGAGACAGCTTAGATATATATTTAAGATATAGAATAAACTTTGAAAAGTAAAGAACTGAAGGGTGTTTAATAAATTCAAATTAATACATTTCTGAAGCAGGGGCTGTTTAATATTTATTAATCCACTTAAAATATTGAAAGGACATCAGGAGAGTTGTTGGCACTCCGTCGCTTACGACATCGAGGGTTCCAGTTGATCCAATTAACGGAACAGCCTGCTTGTGAAACTAACCTGCAAGTGAACCAACGTTCAAAGTTCAAGGGAAAGTCTATCAGCTCATTGCTTCCCTGTTACGACTACATTTCCTCCAAATTTACTTCTTGAGTGATGTAGGACAACAAACCTGAAGGAGGTGTTAAAACTTCAGACAATGGGCCAGCTGCTGCAAAGGAAAGTATATCCACTGACAGCTATTCAGTGCATTCAAAAATTACATAACCCACAATTTCAATGACCGGTTAGGGCCTGGAACACTTCAAACAGAGGCATGACATGTCGCTTAGTCGAATTAGCCCATTATTTACTCCACAAATGTTTTGTCATCAATGCTGCACTTTCCCGTATCACCTGTTTCAATCGTGATGGCACCTGTGCCCAGCGTCGCCTTCCTGGCACTTGTGCCGGTGTCACATGTAAAGACATTCGAGCGAGACCGTTGCCAGTGCCACTGGACTGGCTCCTGTGCAGGTGGCACATAAAATACACCATTTTGAGCATGGCCATTGCCAGTACTGCCTTACTGGCCTTTGTGCCGGTGGCACGTAAAAGCACCCACTACACTCTCGGAGTGGTTGGTGTTAGGAAGGGCATCCAGCTGTAGAAACTGCCAAATCAGATTGGAGCCTGGTGTAGCCATCTGGTTCACCAGTCCTCAGTCAAATCGTTCAACCCATGCTAGCATGGAAAACGGACATTAAGCAATGATGATAATGATGATGAATATAAATGATATATAGATATATGCATATATCCATACATATATGTACATACCTACATCTATATGTATGCATATATGGGTACAGGACATCAAAAAAAACCTTAAACACGACGAGAAAGGAAAACAGAAAATGAACTTTTTTTGAACAATGAAAAAAAGACAAACAGAAACGAGACATGCCACATAAAGAGTATGACCCTTCGTCAGTTGTCCCTGTTCCATCTACTCCGCATTTTGAAGGCAAGGACAATATACGACTTCGTTGGAACAGTCCTTCCCACAAAGCAAATTAAATAAAATTTGGAATTTTTTGCGGATGGTGAAAGTGTTAACAAGTACAGGACAGTGAATATACACAAACTATGCCATTTTAATTCCAAGAAAAGCCAGGTATCTCTGCTAATATATATATATATATACATACAGCAGGCTTCTTCAGTTTCTGTCTACCAAATTCACTCACAAGGGTTTGGTCGGCCTGATGCTATAGTAGAAGACATTTGCCCAAGGTGTCATGCAGTGGGACCGAACCTGGAACCATACCATATGGTTGGGAAGAAAGCTTCTTCCCTCACAGACACACCTGCATGTATATTTCTTTCAAATAGTCTACTCTTTAAGCAGTTCAATAAATGGAAAAATAAATACAAAACTAAAAACAGGAAGGAAAATACAAAATGAGTATTCACTCACACATACACATGCATGCATATTTTACTACACATACATATACACACATGGACACATATGTACAAATATATCCATACAGGCACACATAATTATACACATTCATAATATGCATGCATTGAGAAGTCACAGCTCTAATACTATGAACATGTAATTAGAATGTTGCGAGAAAGAATTGCAAGATGGATTCGTCAAGCTGAGCCGACTGGTAGGAGATCTGGGAGTAGAACAAGAACAAGATTCTGAATAATATTCATAGTCTTGATTGGTCACAATTGTGAATCCATCTGGAAAGTGTAATGACTGTTGCTTCTGATAACTAACTGGTACTCCATTCATAACAGTGATGAGTGTTCTGGTTGGTCCAATCAAAGCAACAGCCTAATTGTGAAATTAACTTGCAAGTGGCTATGCACTCTACCAACATGCATACCCTTAATGTAATTCTCAAGGAGAGTCAGCATCATACAGAATGTGATAAAATTGGCCCTTTGAAATTTAGGTAGTACTCATTTTTGCCAGCTGAGTGAACAGGAGCAACATGAAATAAAGTGTCTTGCTCAAGGTCACAACATGCCCCTGGCAATCGAACTCATGACCTTACAATCATGAGCTGAATACCCTAACCACTAAGCCATGCACCTTCACATTGCTTCTAATAGGACCCTATAGAGAAGTACTTGAAGACTCTCCTCCCATGACCGTCCCAAGAATGGTGGGTGGGGAGGTTAGATGGATAGATAGATACACACACACTTTGTAACCTTTGATGATTAAAAAATATATACAGATACATACAGTGGTGTTTTGAGTTCTATTTATCATGTTAGTAAAACCCTCTATCATCTTTCACCTCCTTTAATATTACACCAACTCTCGGTTGGGGAGATCTTGTCTTGTGAGTATTTGCTGACATCATTAGTGTCAGCGCCATGTAAAAAAGAAAAATATCTAGCACACTTCGTGAAGTTGTTGGCATTAGGGAGGGCATCCACTATAGAAACTATACCAAAGCAGATACTGGAGCTCAGTGTAGTCCTTTTTCTTGTCAGTTCCTGTTGAACCATCCAACATATGCTAACATAGAAAACAGATGTTAAATGATGATTTGACTAACGTACTTACATACATATATACATATGAGGGGGTGCTGAAAAGTTCCTGACTTTAAGGGTATCCTGAAAGGCCTGGGTGGAGGCCCAATCTTCTGAGTTTTACAGGGCTTAGGAAAACTGAAGGACCACTGTAATTAGTGTGTAAATCTGAGAGGGGACTATGTTGGATAAAATCATAATTAACTGATCCTTCTGTATTTTCTTTTACCCAAAGCCAGGAACTTTTCAGCACCCCATCATATGCACATACATATATTTATTTGGAATGTACTGGTGCTGATTAAGTGCATCAACAATTTGCTTCTGTGCACAGCAAGCTGGTCAAATGTCTTCTATTATGGCTCTGGATCAACCAATTCCTTGTGAGTGAATTTGGTTGAGGAAACTGTGTGGAAGTCTATCAAGTGTGTGTGTTTGTCTCCCAGTGCTTCACAACTGATGCTGGTATGTTTACATCCTTGTAACTTAGTGCTTCAGCAAGCACACACCTGACAATAAGTTAGTAAGTTCTTTCCATGATATGAGGCACACAAGATTGTAACATGATCTCTCCAGCCAGTTCTGTTTTCTGCCATTGTTCTGGTCTCATTCCAACTCTTCCACCCTTCTTGATTCCTTTCCTTGTGAATGGTCCTTTGCCATGTGGTTTTAGTGTGCCCTATAGCTCTGTTTCCCCTCAGGCTGCCACTTTAGTGCCACCATACAATTGCTTTCTTGATATTGTCCGAGGACTCATCCAACCTAGTTCCACCATCTGCATTTTATTTCATCACTGATCCTGTTGATGCCCTTTGCCATCTCAACTGTATCATTTCAGACTCTTTGTTGAGTATTCCCCTTAAGAATGTGAATGGGAAACTGTCCATTGTTTTTTCTTCCATTTTTGTCAATCTCCAGTTATATCAGGCTTCCTGTTTCTCATTGTGACAGACTGGATCATGTGAAAAACAACAAAAAAGGCATGGGAATGACATTATATGGAACCTTACAAGGCATTATATGGAACCTCATAAACACATCCAGAACAAAACACAGACTGGCAGAGAATGTTGACAGAATTGACTTTAAACTCAACCTAAAAAAATGTAAAACACTAAGGAATAATTCCAGACAAGAAGTTTATGTGAGAATTGGCAACAATAAGGTGGAAGACATCAAAGAATTTGTTTACCTCAGAGCAACAGTCAAGAAAGACAGGTGAGGAATTGACAATATAGAGAACAGAATATCCAAAGCCCAGAGAACATTCTACAATCTAACAAAGGTATGGGGAATCAAAAATATAGGCCACAAAAGGAAGCTGAAGCAGTTCAGACATTGGTCTGACCAGTATTACTCTATGGATAGAATAGGTGCCAGACTTAAAATAAATACTGGGGCTGATTTGTTCTACAAAACTCTTCTAAATGGTGCCCCAGCGTGGCCACAATCCACTGACTAGGACAAAAAAGAATAATAAAAGATGACAAGGTCTCACATAAATAACATGGTGAGTTTTAAAAACTTGGGTTAACTGAAATTATCCATGCAATGAGTAGATAAAATCTCCTTCAAGCGTTTACAATTCAACATGAATTAGCAAGGGGGATAACTCCAATATCAACCAACCCAGGTCCTGAGTATTTCTTTTTACAACAGTTCTTTCTAATTTTAGTATAAGGCCAGTAATTTTTAGGGGATGGGGCACGTTGATTACACTGACCCCTGTACTTGGCTGCAACTTATTTTATCAGCCTCCAAAGGACAAAAGACAA
Source organism: Octopus bimaculoides (assembly GCF_046866305.1). Classification (NCBI taxonomy): domain Eukaryota; kingdom Metazoa; phylum Mollusca; class Cephalopoda; order Octopoda; family Octopodidae; genus Octopus; species Octopus bimaculoides. Next base: position 15,227,096 of record NC_142951.1, on the reverse strand, counting down.
AGTTCACTTTGGAAGCAGTTGAACATAAGACATAAAGCTTTTTGTCTGGCATGCTAACTATTCCGTCAGTCTGCTACCTTTCTTTTAGCAATAAAGTGGTGATAAAGGATCTTCAGATACTGGACCTCACAGAGAAGATTACAAGGGACTGGGACTTGTGGCGATTTGCTGTACTTGAGAAAATATGTCAAGCTAAGTAAAATCAAAGCTATCCATACATACTGGCATGCCCCTTATTTCTGTGGCCCCACTCCCTCTCCCAGCCAAGAAGTCTTTGTCTTGCAGGTGCTGGTGCCATGTAAAATGCACTCCTGCCAGTGCCACATGAAGTGCACCCATGTCAGTGTTCCATAAAATGCACTTGTGCTGGGGCCATGCACCCAGTACACTCTTGAAGTGGTTGGCATTAGGAAGGGCATCCAGCCATAGAAACGATGCCAAAGCAGACAATTGGAGCCTGGCCAGTGCTCCAGCTGGCCAGGCTCCAATTGTCAAACCATCCAACCCATGCCAACATGGAAAGCAGATGTTAAAAGATAATGATGATGATGATGATGAATGATTTCTGGCAGTTGGTACAAGGCAACCTATATTTTAAGAGAAACCACAGTAAATTACATCCACCTAAGTACTTGACTGGTACATTATTTTGCTGACCCTGGAGGAACGAAAGGCAAAGTTCACCTCAATGGGATTTGATCTCTTTCAGCAATAATAATCATTTCAAATTATGGCATAAGGCCTGAAATTTTTTTTGTGGGGGAGTCGATTATATTGACTCTAGTGCTCAACCAATACTTGTTTTATTGACCTTGAGAGGATAAAAGGCAAAGTCAGCCTCAGCAGAATTTGAACTCAGAACCTGAATCAGAAGAAATACTACAAAGCATTTTTTTTACCAACACTCTAATGATTCTGCCAGCTTGCCATCTTGCTGTTAGTAATAGAAATTATTTCTGGCAGTTGATACAAAGCAATATAAATTTTGAGAGAGAGAGAAATCACAGTTAATAACATACATCTCAGTATTTGATTGGTACTTTTTGTCAACTCTGGAGGGATAAAAAGTGAAGTTGACCTAAGTGGGATTTGATCTCTTTTAGCAATAATAATACTTTCTGTCATAGGCACAAGGCCTGAAATTTGGGGGGAAGGGATACATCGACCCCAGTTCTCAACTGGTACTTATTTCATTGACCCCAAAAGGATGAAAAGCAAAGTCATTTTCAGCAGAATTTGAACTCAGAATGTAGACTGATGAAACGTTACTAAGCATTTGGCCCAGCATGCTAACGACTCTGCCAGTTCACTGCTCTCTTTTAGCAATAATAGCGATTTCAAATTTTGGCACAAGGCCATCAGTTTCAGGGCAAGGGATACTAGTCCTTATTTCATTGACCATGAAAGGATGAAAGGCAAAGTTGACCACAGCAGAATTTGAACTCAGAACACAAAGACGGATAAAATACCACTAATATTTTGCTTAGTGTGCTAACGATTCTACCAGTCCACCACCAATAATGTATTCTGGATGTTGATTCAAGAGAATATATATTTCGAGGGAAATAGTGATACATTGTCCATCCTTATGTTCTGAGATCAAATTTCATCAAGGTCAACTTTGCCTTTCATCCTTTTGGGGTTGATAAAATATGTACCAGTTGAACACTGGCATCAATGTAATCAACTTACCTCCTCCCCCAAAATTGCTGGCCTTGTGCCAAAATTTGAAAATAATATATATTTTGAGAGAGCGACCACTGTTAATAACATCCATCTTAGTATTTGATTAATACTTTATTTTGTTGACCCTGGAGGGATGAAAGGCAAAGTTGACCTCAGTGGAATTTGCTCACTTTTAGCAACTAGAAAAGTACTCGGAGAGCGCAGACCTTCATCAAGCAGCTCATTTCCACCCATATACATGCAGGCTGAAAAATCGCCCAATTTCCTAAACCAACGCCGGCAAAAACATAACCTCCTTGGCAGGGTTAAAAAAAAAATAACACAGCCATATGATTTTTTTTTTTTTTAAACTTTAAAAACAGGAATCATCTGAAGGAGTTATAATACATCAATGACAACAGTAAACTAGTTTCACCATACAACCAAAAAGAAACAACAATTACCTAAAACTTGAGTGATACGCACACAACGTCAGTAAAATTACTAATAGAGAAATGAAAATAAACTTTGGAAACAGCAACGCCACCATAGGTTACATTGAAACGATGAATGTGTTTTCAAGGGAAATAATCAAAGAACGTAACATTGTAATACTTCATGTAAAGTAAATATAAGAAATGAAAAATCCTTCAAGAATCCATAGAAATTCCCGGATCACTACCGAAATTTCGTCATCTGTTCCTTGTGTCATTACCAACTTTTCCTGCAAGTTTCATCAAATACTGTTTTACAACCTTTTGAGTTATTTTGCACACAGATGGACAAACCAATGCTGATGAAAAAAACATAACCTCCTTCCTTGGAAGAGGTAATAATAATGGCTTCTAGTTGTTGGCTCAAAGTAATATATATTTTGAGGGAGGTCACAGATAATCACAGCTGTCTTAGTACTTGATTGGTACTTTATTTTCTTAATTCTGGAGGGATCATCATCATCATTTAACATCCGTTTTCCATGCTGCCATGGGTTGGATTGTTTCACAGGAGCTGGCCAGCTGGGGAGCTGTCCAGACACCTATTTTCTGCTGTGACATGGTTTCTATGTATGGATGTCCTTCCTAGTGCCAACCATTTTACAGAGTGTGTTGGGTGCTTTTTACGTGTCACCGGCACAGATTTTTTTACACTGCACTGGTATAAGTGCATTATATGTGGTACCAGCATCTGTAAAGGACAAGCCTGTATGCATGGATGACAGCGATTTTACTTAGCTTGACATATTTTCTTAAGTACAGCAAATCACGACAACTTCTGGTCCTTTGTCATATCCTCAATGAGGCCCAGCATCCAAAGTTCTTTTCTCACCACTTTGTCCCACATCTTCCTGGGTCTACTCCTTCCACAGGTTCCCTCTACAATTAGAGCTTGGCACTTCTTTATGCAGCTGTCCTCAAAGCAAAACCAGCCTCAGTGGCTTATGATCTTATGTATGTCTGTATATTTCTATCTTTATATATATATGTATATCTATGTGGATGTGGAGGGAACCTATGGAAGAGGCAGATCCAGGAAGACATGGGACAAGAGGTAGACTCAGAAGAATGTTAGGCCTCACAGAGGCAATGACCAGTGACCAAGACCTTGGCAATACACTGTGTTTGAGAAGACATGTCAAGTCAAGTGTAACTGTAGTTGTGGCCGTTGCCAGTCTAATGTAAATGACACCCATGTTGGGAGCATGTAAAAAGCACCCATTACACTCTCAGAGTGGTTGACATTATGATGGGCATCCAGCCATAGAGAAACCATGCCAAATCAGACTGGAACCTGATGCAGTTCTCCAGCTCAAACTGTCTAACCCATGCCAGCATGGAAAGTGGACGTTAAATAATGATGAGATGACGACAATGATGATGGTACAAGGTAAGGAATATTTTGAGAGAAACCCTCTGTTAATAACATTGTCACCTGTAGTTGACGTTAACTTATTTCATGACCCATTTTATTATAGTAAAACATATTTCATTGAAAGCTACATAAATGGTTCCAAGGTCTAATGATAAGAATTTCACCTCATCCTATCATCTTCAGTCTGTGTAGTGACTGAGCCAATCAAAGCTGTTTCAAACAGAGAAAGAATAACAATCAAAAACTATTCATTTTTTAGTTTCTTTGTTTATTTTGTTTTCCTCACGTTTGGTCTTCCATTGGACTTTGACTTCAGCAATGTTTTAATGGATAATGGAAAGTTTTATTTAATCACCCTGTTTTACACTCTTTCTTTATACCCCCTTCTTTCTCTCTCTCTCTCTCTCTTTTTTTTTTCTCTATCTTAGATAATTTTCTATCTTTAGAGCAGATTGTGAAAAATGAATGAAAATTATCAAACTCCATCCACCCACTCCCCCCCAGCCCCATATTTTTACACACACACATACAAGCATGCTCATACACACAGGCATACACACATATACGCACACACACACACTCAAACCACCTTGTGGCAGTCCAAGTGAAGTGGTGCAAAGTATAGTGAGCAATAGTATTCTTCACCTTATTTTTCAGATTGGAGCCAAGAATATTATACTATGAACAAGTAAAACGAAAAAAAAAGCTACATATGGGCGCAGGCATGGCTGAGTGGTAAGGAGCTTGTTTCCCAATCACATGGTTCTGGGTTCACTCCCACTGGATGGCACCTTGGCCAAGTATCTTCTATAGCTTTGGGCTGACCAAACTTTTGTGAGTGGATTTGGTAGATAGAAACTGAAAGGCATCCAGTGTGTGTGTGTGTGTATGTGTCTGTGTTTGTCCCCCTCCACCGCTTGACAACCGGTGTTGGTGTGTTTGCACCCTTGTAACCTAATGGTTCAGTAAAAGAGACCAATAAAAGTACTGGGGTTGATTCATTGATTGAAGAAATTCTTCAAGCTGGTGCCCAGGATGGCCACAGTCCAATGACTGAAAGAAAAAGAAGATAAAAGGAAAAAGATACATTGCAAGTTCAGCATAGAGCTATACAAGCCCTGCTGTATAGCAGTGCTGTCAGTAGGGTGGGATTTGGCCATTAGTACAAGAATGAATTTAGTGTACAAGTATGGGTTCACTGAGGCTCAGTTCTTAGTTCCCTCTTGTTCATCATAATCCTCCAGGCTATAACAAAAGAATTTAAAACTGGTTACTCAAGGGGACTACTATATATTCATGACCTTGTTCTTTATGCAGAATTGGAGAAAAACCTCCAGGTATAGAAGCACAACCTGGAATCAAAGGGCCATAGGGATTCTCTGAGGCTGAGTTCTTAGTTTCCTTTTGTTCATCATAGTCCTCCAGGCCATAACAGAGGAATTTGAAACTGGCTGCTCAAAGGAACTACTATACATTCATAACCTTGATCTTTATTCAGAATTGGAGAAAAGCTTCCAGGTATGGAAGCAAAACCTGGAATCAAATTGCCTTAAAATTAATCTAGCAAAGACCAAAGTTGATGTTAGCAAGAAAACAGATAAGAGATAAGTTTCTCTTCCCATCAGGTGCTGGAAGAAATTCCATTTGTTAGATCAGTGCAATATATGAGCACAAAAGAGGTGCAGTGGAATCACAGGTGGGTTAATAGAGAAAGTTATTTTTGTATGTAGCAGCTGCAGGAACAGTAAGAACTAAGAACACAAGGAAATTAGACTCTCTCAAATGCCCAGAAAGCCTTGAGGTTGTAGATAGTTTCTGTTACCTAGGTGACTAAACTAGCAATGGTGGAAGATGTTCTGAGAGTATTGTTGCTAGAATAAGAATTGTATGGGAGAAGTCCAGATAGCTATTACCTCTGTTTGCAACAAAAGAACTCTTTCTCTCAGAATGAAAGGTAGATTGTACAATGCTTCTGTATAAATGGCTATGCTCCATGGTAGTGAGACATGGGCCCTGAATGAGGAAGGCATGTAGATTAGAGAGGTATGAAGCTAGTATGCTGTGATGGATGTGAAACATCAGTGAGCATGTACAACTAAGTGCAAGTGAGCTGAGAGAAAAGTTGGACACAAGAGGAATCAGATGCAGCATGCAAGAGAGAAGACTTTGTTGGGTTGGACATGTGATGCGTTTGAATGAAGACAGCTGTATTACTTAATGTTGATTGCACATGTCAGAGAGAGAGTGACCCAAGAAAACATGGGATGAAATAGTGAGGGCCTATCTCAAGATGTTGGCCCTCATGGAGGAGATGACAATGTACTGAGATATTTCACAATATGAGGGTCTTGAGAAAGCCTACTCACCTCAGCAAATCCGGGTTCTGGTAGTACTGTGTCTTCCACCCAGATATATCATTAATTCATAGACCCTACCCCCTATGAACCCAACTATATGTCCTCTTCCTCTCCTCACCTCCTTTTCTTCATGCATTCTCTCTCTCTCTCTCCTTCTCTACAGCTCAATCTTGTGCTCCCCTTTGCCAACTGTATCATTGCTTTCCTATTGTTCCCCCTTATACCTGTGTTTCACCACTCACTACATTCCCCTCTCTCCCCTCTTTGTGCACTTTTGTGAACTTCCTGGGCAATCCTCTACCATTCTATTTATATTCACATTCTTGTAGCATGAGAGTATGCCTTGGCACATTGTCACCACTTCTCTTGTCTTCTCTTACTCTTGCTCTCTCTCACTCCCTCTCTCTCCTTCTCTCTTTCTCTTCTTCACTCTCTCTATCTCTCTCTTTCACTCTCTCTCACTGGTGGTGGTGGTGTTGACGATGATGACAATGATGATGATGTTGATCATCATCATTTATTGTCCTTCTTCCATGCTAGCATGGATTGGATGGGTTGACAGGGGCTGGCAAGTCAGAAGACTGCGCCAAACCCTACTGTCTGCTTTGGCATGGTTTTTATGACTGGATGCCCTTCCTAACACCAACCCTTTACAGAGTGTACAGGGTTCTTTTTTAATGTAACACTAGCATTAGTGAGGTCACCAAGTAACCTGCAAGACAAAACCCCTCCTCAACTGAGTGGAGAGTAGTATTGAAGGAGGTGGCTTTGTGCCAGATGATGAGAGGTTAGAGTGTAAATAGATGAACAGAAATAGGTGTCTTTCCCCACTGTTATCTGCTCCTCTGTTACGTTACTTCCTTTCCTTCTCCTCTTTAGGTCCCACACAGTTACTATAAGTAACCACACTTTCTGCCCCATACAACCAGCCTGATTGTCTTCCTCTCTGCTCTTACAATGATTTAAAACTCTGGGATAGTCTTGTGGTCTACAAGGCTTATTAGCATCTGCCTGTCCATACAGACCTTACCTAGCCATGTGTTGTTTCATGCCACCTCTACACTTACTGGCTGCCAAAAAGGTGACAACAAACTAAGGAACAGTGTTCATACCAATATCTTATGCCAAGACTTAAGGCAGTGAGCCAGCAGAATTGTTGGCACACTCAGCAAAATGCTTAGTGACATTTCATCTGTCTTTATGTTCTGACTTCAAATGCTGTCGGACCAGCTTTGCCTTTCATCCTTTTGGGGTTGATAAATTAGGCACCAGTTAAAAACTGGAATCGATGCAATTTACTTAGCCCCTCCCTCGAAATTGCTGGCATTGTGCCAGAATTTGAAACCAATGTCTTATGCCAAAACCCACTGTTTTGTTTCACCATATATTATGGTATCAACTTGTGAGCAATTGTGTGGTGCACTAGATTCTTATTAGACAATAAATGTACTCAGGAATTGATAGTTAAGTTCAGCTGCCAAGAACTGGAATGGGTATTTTAAGGTAATTAGTTTTAGATACGTATTTTCAGGTGATTAATTTTAAATATGCACTTTTGTATGATTAGACTTAAATAGGTACTTTAATGTGAGTAAGTAAGATAAATACCTTTGATCATTAGTTATGTACAACTGTAATATCTTTGATTATTCAGCATAGATAAGTAATTTTTAATATCTTAAATAATTCCCTTTATTTGGGCAAACACTGAGATAACATTATTAACTGTAAATTGAAACTTTAGTAACTGATTTCATGGAACACAATGGTTTCACAATGTTAAATGTCAGAAGAGAGGTGTTTAAGTATCAGAAAGGACTTATGCAATTGCTTTATATTTACATGTGTGTGTGTGTGTGTGTGTATACACACACACACACACATGCATATATGGGTATAGGACGTCACCAACAGTGAACGACATGAATTATGAAAACAAATGAGTTCAATACACAAACAATGGGAGAAACAAATGGAAAACAGGACAAGTAACACAAACAACAACCCTGTCTATCTACTCCTCATTTAACGCATTGAACGACATTATGAGTCTTCAAAGACAGTTGCTCCCATAAATACCAGAATAAAATTTTGAATTAATGGAGGGTCAAAGTTTGGAACAAAAACAGGACTTTGGAGACATTCAAGGAAACCAAACAAAAACAAACATGGAGGGTTGTTATACCAGAACAAGGATAGAATAGCAAACGCTGGAGAAAT